>NC_134398.1:157714257-158014257 GCF_050003625.1 Haematobia irritans | reverse complement strand
ACGCGCATAGCTATAATGCTAATTCTACTCTCTGTACAAAATTTCAACTAAGTCGGAGCAAAAAATTGGCCTCTGTGGACAAAGGAGTGTAAATCGGGCGAAAGCTATATATGGGAGCTATATCTAAATCTGAACCGATTTGGATGATATTTTGCATGTTTTTTGAGACTCATAAAATATTGGGATGTACGGAATTTGAGGAAGATCGGTAGATATACACGCCAATTATGACCAGATCGGTGAAAAATATATATGGCAGCTATATCTAAATCTGAACCGATTTTTTCCAAAATCAATAGGGATCGTCTTTGAGCCGAAACAGGACCCCGTACCAAATTTTAGGACAATCGGACTAAAACTGCGAGCTGTACTTTGCACACAAAAATACATCAACAGACAGACAGACAGACAGACAGACAGACAGACGGACATCGCTAAATCGACTCAGAATTTAATTCTAAGCCGATCCGTATACTAAAAGGTTGGTCTATGATTACTTCTTCTTGGCGTTACATACAAATGCACAAACTTATTATACCCTGTACCACAGTTGTGATGAAGGGTATAAAGACATGAAGAATCCAAATTCAAAATACCAGTTTTCGGATGACCACCTTAAAATTCTACTGAACTTTACAGGTAAATCGGAGAAATTAAATTGATTTCTAAAGAAGTCGGTTCACGAAGGGCTATCAAGGAAACAACACACTACTCGCCCTTCTATTTTACTTGTAAATTCAATGTATTTCCATTATTCCGGAATATATTATCATTACATTGTGTTACATTAACTCCATGTTGTAATTAACCCATATAACATATTGATATCCTAAGGCTCTTATTAAAGATCGAGGAATAATATATCTATTAATTAAAGGCATAGGGTTAATTTTAGCTCATGCCATATTTAGTTGGCATCATTAATCACAATCGCACCGAAGTTGGCACATGTTGCGTATGATTAACGTTTGATTTCTTATTAATAACAGTCAAACGCCACATAGTCCCATCAATATAACACCCATCATCATCATGTTGCTTCATAATGTTTGTGTGTGTGTGTGGGTGTGTTCGAGTGTGAGATAAACAGATGAGATGGCCGACTAAGGGTTCTTGGAGTTCGACTAAAATGAACATGTGTTACATAGATCATAGCTGTGTGACCTACATCTATCCACCTTCTTTTATTGTCTTTAGATGATGAAAATGTCAAAATGCCATTGCACCCCGGCGTACTAGGAAAAGGAAGAGCTAATTTCATCTGATATAATGTCGGGTGTAAAAGCTGCTTTTTTTACTTGTTGCTCCTGCTCGTGTTGCTATTGTTTTATGATTAATTCGTTTTTCCTGTTAATGTTATTAAGCCATGTTGTTATGATATTCTCCACTGCCGCAGGGTTTTTCTGAGATGGATAATCTTGGTGATGAAGAGCTTGACAGCAATGTTGATTTTCTCATACTTGTCTACAACAATGGTAGATTTTAATATAATTATTCATTATTTAATATGAGTAAATCTAACATGGTTTAATCATTGCAGAAGTCTAACGATCGCTAGGCTTCCGTAATGACCTATCAAACCTTTTTGGAATAAGAGAAAAAGTATTTATGTACCCAAAGTGGATTGTTTTACACTGAAAGAAAGCATGCCCGCTTTCAACGATTTAGTCTTTACACTAATGGTTTTAGTATTGCGTCCTAGCCACAAAAGCGGAGAATTGAAGTAAGGATACATTTAATACACAATTCTCTTTTAAATTTGAGATTTGTGTACTTGATTCTAGGATTTTTTTATTAACTTTTTAAGGTTTTTCCTTAATGTACTGCCACAGTCCTTTAAAAACTTGTTAACGATAATTCAAATTTCCAAATTTACACTCGACTTCAAGTACAAATTAAGCTTTGTTTCAATTAAAAAACTTCTTTGTTAAAACAAATGTTAACACTTTTTATACCCTCCACCATAGGATGTAACACATCGAAATATTACTCTAAGACCCCATAAAGTATATATATTCTGGGTCGTGGTAAAATTCTAACAGCCTGTTTCTGTATGTCGAACGAGCTCTATCGATCGACTGAAATGGAAACAAACAGCTGAATTTATAACTAAAAATCAGCTGTTTCTATGCATTTTAGTCGATCGATAGAGCTCGTTCGACATACAGAAACAGGCTGTAAATCAATGTAAGCATGTCCGTCCAGCCATCTGTTTAAATCACGCTAACTTCCGAACGAAACAAGCTATCGTCTTGAAACTTGGCACAAGTAGTTGTTATTGATGTAGGTCGGATGGTATTGCAAATGGGCGATATCGGACCACTTGTACGTATAGCCCCCATATAAACCGACCCCTAGATTTGGCTTGCGGATCCTCTTGGAGGAGCAAAATTCATCCGATCCGGTTGAAATTTGGTAAGTGGTGTACGTATATGGTCTCTAACAGCCATGCAACAATTGGTCCTGTCCATAATTATATATAGCCCCCATATAAACCGATACCCAGATTTGAACTCCGGAGCCTCTTGGAGGAACAAAATTCATCCGATCCGTATGAAATTTGGTAAGTGGAGTTAGTATATGGTACCAAATAACCATGCACAAATTGGTCCATATCGGCCCATAATTATACATAGCCACCATATAAACCGACCCCTAGATTTGGCTTGCGGATCCTCTTGGAGGAGCAAAATTCATCCGATCCGGTTGAATATTGATAAGTGGTGTACGTATATGGTCTCTAACCACCATGCAAAAATTGGTCCATATCGGTCAATAATTATATATAGCCCCATATAAATCGATCCTCAGATTTGATCTCCGGAACCTCTTGTAGGAACAAAATTCATCCGATTCGGTTGAAATTTGGTACATTGCGCTAGTATATGGCCGCTAACAGCCACGCAAAAATTGGTCCATATCGGTCTATAGCTATATATAGCCGATCGCCAATCACACAAAAATTGGTCCATATCGCCAAAAATAATATACCAAATTTTTTTACTATAGAAATATTTGTCAAAATTTTATTACTATAGAAAATTATGTTAATATTTTATTTCTATAGAAAATTTTCTCAAAATATTATTTCTATAGAAAATTTTTTAAAATTGTATTTCCATAGAAAATTTTGTCAAAATTTGATTTTTATAGAAAATTTTGTAAATTTTTTTTCTATAGAAAATTTTTTCAAAATTTTATTTTTATTGAAAATTTTGTCAATAATTTATTTCTGTAAAATTTTATTTCTATTTTATTTCTGAAGAAAATTTTCTCAAAATTTTATTTCTATTGAAAATTTTCTTAAAATTTTATTTTTATAGAAAATTTTATAAAAATTTTATTTCTATAGAAACTTTTATCAAAATTTTATTACTATTGAAAATATTATCAAAATTTTATTTCTGTGGATGCTTTTATCAAAATTTTATTTCAATAGACTTTTTTGCCAAAATTTTATTTCTATAGAAAATTTTATAAAAATTTTATTTCTATAGAAAATTTTATCAAAATTTTATTACTATTGAAAATGTTATCAAAATTTTATTTCTGTGGATAATTTTATCAAAATTTTATTTCTATAGACATTTTTGCCAAAATTTTATTTCTATACAAAATTTTGTCAATTTTGTTTTTGCTATAGAAAATTTTGTCAAAATTTTATTTTTATTGAAAATTTTGTCAATAATTTATTTCTGTAGAAAAGTTTGTTAAAATTTTATTTCTGAAGAAAATTTTGTAAAAAATTTATTCCTTGTTGTTGTTTTTGATTTCAGTTTAAGCTGAACAGTGAATAAAAAAACATAAAAAAACAAAACAAAGCGAAGGAAAAAAGAGGAAGCACGCTCAAAATAAACCCAGCCAACTGATCTCAAATCGATGATGTGACGGTGGCAAAGGAAAAGAGATATGTTTGTACGAATTTATTTCGGCATACCGTGTAAACCTTTTTTCGGAAGTGTGGTTCACTTTTGGGTTTAGTGAACTGCCTAAATTTATTCTGATAATTGGTTGATAGTTTTGCTGCAAGTAGAAGATGCTGATGAGAAATGTGGTTATTCCGAAACGTGCGTCCATCCAACCATCTTGCAGTCTATAGGGCTTTGCCCAAATAAATTTGACAAACATTCTTTTCCTCTGTTGCTTAAGCTACATTTGTAGTATAGTCAATGCATGGTTTTAAGCTGAAATCAAAAACAACAACAATGATTAAAGAAAAAAAAGAAAAAACAACAATAAAATAAACAAAACGAAGAAAAAAATGTATTCTTATAAAAAATTTTATTTTTATAGACCATTTCTTCCAAATTTTATTTCTATATAAAATTTTGTCAACTTTTTATTCTTATGGCAAATTTATCAACATTTTTTGATGGAAAACCTTGTCAAAACATTATTTGTATAGAAAATTTTATCACGATTTTAGTTCTATGGAAGATATTGTCAAAATTTTATTTCGGTAGAAAATTTTGATAAAATTTTATTTCCATCGCAAATTATGTCAAAATATTAATGCTATAGAAAATTTTGCCAAATTTTAGTTCTATGGAAAAATTTGTGAAAATGTTATGTCTGTAGAAAGTTTTTTTTTTATTTATTTCTATAAAAATTTTTATCAATATTTTAATTCTATAGAAAATGTTATCCCAATATTATTTCTGTACAAACTTTCGTCGAAATTTTATTTCTGAAGACATTTTTGTGAAAATTTTATTTCTGTAGAAATGTTTTTCATAATTTTATTTGTGTAGAAAATTTTGTAAAAAATGTATTTCTGTAGAAAATTTGTCCAAATTGTATTTCTATAGAAAATTGTGTCCAAATTGTATTCCGATAGAAAATTTTGTCCAAATTTTATTTTCATAGAATTTTTTAAATTTTGTTTCGGTAGAAAATTTTGTCAAAATATTATTTCTGAAGAAAATTTTTTCAAAATTTTATTTCTGTAGAAAATTTTGTCAATATTTTATTTCTATAGAAAATTTTGTCCAAATTGTATTTCCATACAAAATTTTGTCCAAATTTTATTTCTATAGAAAATGTTATCCAAATTTTATTTCCATAGAGAATTTTGTTAATATTTTATTTCCATCGAAAATTTGGCCAAATTTTATTTCTGTACAATATTTTGTCCACATTTTATGTCTGTACAAAATTTATGTCTATAGAAATTTTGTGAAAATTTTATTTATTATGTATTTCTATGACAATTTTTATTAATATTTTAATTCTATAGAAAATTTTTTTCCCAATATTATTTCTGTACAAACTTTCGTCAAAATTTTATTTCTGAAGAAATGTTTGTCAAAATTTTATTTCTGAAGAAAATTTTTTCATAATTTTATTTCTGTAGAAAATTTTGTAAAAATTTTATTTCTGTAGAAAATTTTGTAAAAATTTTATTTCTGTAGAAAATTTTGTCAAAATTTTATTTCTGTAGAAAATTTGTCCAAATTGTATTTCTATAGAAAATTGTGTCCAAATTGTATTTTCATAGAATTTTTTTTTTTTTTAAATTTTGTTTCGGTAGAAAATTTTGTCAAAATATTATTTCTGAAGAAAATTTTTTCAAAATTTTATTTCTGTGGAAAATTTTGTCAATATTTTATTTCTATAGAAAATGGCCAATTTTTATTTCCATAGAAAATTTTGTCCAAATTTTATTTCCATAGAGAAATTTGTTAAAATTTTATTTCCACTGAAAATGTGGCCAAATGTTATTTCTGTACAATATTTTCTCCACATGTTATGTCTGTACAAAATTTGTGTCTATAGAAAATTTTGTGAAAATTTTATTTCTATAAAAATTTTGTCAAAATTTTATTTTTATTGAACATTTTTTGAAAATTTTATGTCTATGGAAAATCTTGGCAAAATTATATTTCTATAGACAAATACACAATGTGTCTATCTCGTATCCTTCAGGGTGTCGCAACCAAATACACTAGCTTATAATACTCTGTTCCACTGTGTGGCACAGTGTATAATTAATGGTCACCAAAAATAAATACACAATTTTTCCGACCATGTATTGTTGCCAAATTCTATCATTTAAATAACAGAGCATGCTTTTCGTCTATAATGAGTTTGCAAAAAACATAGGGTATGTTATGTACATACATACAAACCTAACCTAATTACATATACCCAGTTAACCTTACCTAACCTAGCAGCAATGCGAATATGATATCTATTTGATTCTACCGAGTCTATATAAAAATCTATGGATAAACGTGTAAGCAGGAAATTCGCGGAATATGTCGCTTTATATTTTCCCATATAAAATATTAAACGTTAATATCCTTCCAATTTTCTGAAATATAGACTTTTTATACTCATCCCACTCATTTTTTATCCAGCAAATCATAATAATATCATGTACATATGTCACTAAAAACAAAAGAGATATATACTCTTCAATTTGAATAAACCATCGACAATTGTATGTGTATGCATACATTCTGCACATCTAAGTCTATGACCAGAGTTGAACTGATATCAATGTCTCTTTATGGTGATTTGGTGAGAAATTCTCACAATCTCATCATTGTTTATTGTATAATACTGATATATTGGTATTTGACCACCCATGTGGGGGATGGCGGAAGTGTGGATGGCATAACAACAGTCAAATAAATATATTGTGTGTGTGTGTGCGACATATTGACAGGAAAATCTTGTTGAGAACTTCATCTTTTATTCATAAGTCGTCTTCTTTAATCCCAATCTTAACAGTAGTCATATATACGCATGCATGCATATCCGTATTGCTACATTCGTTTATCTATTGCTGCGTAAAAATTCACAAACAAAACGAGATCGATGTGTTCTATGTTGGTATGGAAATTTAACATTTTAAGTACGCAAGACATAATACATAAGGAAATTTAATAACTCTCTATATAGAATCAGGAAATATTTTTCGTGGACGCATTGCCAAGGTGTACATGGGAACAAATGAATGGCATATGGAGAATTCAAAGCTTTGAATATTTTATACCCTCCTCCGTAGGATGAGATTTATTTATTAACTTTCTCAATCCGTTTGTAACACATCAAAATATTGCTCTCAGACACCATAAGGTATAAATATTCTGGATCGTGGTGTAGTGAGTATCGCATTTCGGACAAATACGCTCACGAGCATCATGCTTCACAGTGTGACGCAGCTTCAAAAAAAAAAAAAAAAAAAAAAAAAACAAGTAAGGAAAGTCTAAAGTCGGGCGGGGCCGACTATATTATACCCTGCACCACTTTGTAGATCTAAATTTTCGATACCATTTCACATCCGTCAAATGTGTCGGGAGCTATATATAAAGGTTTGTCCAAATACCTACATTTAAATATTACTCGATTTGGACAGAATTTGATAGACTTTTACAAAATCTATAGACTCAAAACTTAAGTTGGCTAATGCACTAGGGTGGAACACAATTTTAGTAAAAAACAAGTATATACGGCCGTAAGTTCGGCCAGGCCGAAGCTTATGTATCCTCCATCATGGATTGCGTAGAAACTTCTTCTAAACACTGTCATCCACAATCGAATTACTTAAGTTGCGGTAACGCTTGCCGATGGCAAGGTATTTTAAAACCTCCTAACACCATCTTCTAAATTGTATGTAAGTCCATACGTGGTATATATTAAATCAAAAAAGATCGATCCAATACGTATATAATTCAGTTTGACAAAGTAGACATAAAATTTTGACAAAATTTTCTACAGAAATAAAATTTTAACAAAATTTTCTATAGAAATAAAAATTTTGACAAAATTTTCTATAGAAAGACAATTTTGACAAAAATTTCTACAGAAATAAAATTTTAACAAAATTTTCTCTAGAAATAGACTTTTGACAAAATATTCTGTAGAAATAAAATCTTGGTAGATTATTTTTGGCTCGAGTGGCAACCATGATTATGAACCGAATAAAATTTTAACAAAATTTTCTATAAAAATAAAATTTTGACAATGATGAAAATTTTATTATGAACCGAATAAAATTTTAAGAAAATTTTCTCTAGAATTAAAATTTTGACAAAATTTTCTATAGAAATAAAATTTTGACAAAATTTTCTATATAAATAAAATTCTGGTAGATTATTTTTGGCTCTAGTGGCAACCATGATTATGAACCGATATGGACCAATTTTTGTGTGATTGGACCAATTGTTGTATGGTTGTTAGCGACCATATACTAACACCACGTTCCTAATTTGAAACGGATCGGATGAATTTTGCTCCTCCAAGAGGCTCCGAAGGTCAAATCTGGAGAACGTTTTATATGGGGGCTATATATAATTATGGACCGATATGGACCAATTCTGGCACGGTTGTTAAAGATCATATACTAACACCATGTTCAAAATTACAACCGGATTGGATGAAATTTCTTTCTCTTGGAGACTTCGCAAGCCAAATCTGGGGATCGGCTTATATGGGGGCTATATATAATTATGAACCAATGTGGACCACTTTTAGCATGGTTGTTAGAGACCAAATTTCAGCCGGATCGGATGCAATTTGCTTCTCTTTGAGGCTTCGCAAGCCAAATCTGGAGATCGGTTTATATGGGGTCCATATATAATTATGGACCGATGTGGACCAATTTTTGCATGGTTGTTAGAGACCATATACCAACATGATGTGCCAAATTTCAGGCGGATCGGATGAAATTTGCTTCTCTTTGAGGCTCCGCAACCCAAATCTGGGGATCGGTTTATATGGGGGCTATATATAATTATGGACCGATGTGGACCAATTTTTGCATGATTGTTAGAGACCAACACCATGTATCAAATTTCAGCCGGATCGGATGAAATATGCTTCTCTTAGAGGCTCCACAAGCCAAATCTGGGGATCGGTTTATATGGGGGCTATATATAATTATGGACCGATGTGGACCAATTTTTGCATGATTGTTAGCGACCATCTACCATCTACCAACACCATTTACCAAATTTCAGCCGGATCGGATGAAATATGCTTCTCTTAGAGGCTCCACAAGCCAAATCTGGGGATCGGTTTATATGGGGGCTATATAATTATGGACCGATGTGGACCAATTTTTGCATGGTTGTTAGAGACCATATACCAACACCATATACCAAATTTTAGCCAGATAAAATGAAATGTGCTTCTGTTAGAGGCTCCACAAGCCAAATCTGAGGGTCCCTTTATATGGGGGCTATACGTAAAAGTGGACCGATATGGCCCATTTTCAATGCCATCCGACCTACATCGATAACAACTACTTGTGCCAAGTTTCAAGTCGATAGCTTGTTTCGTTCGGAAGTTAGCGTGATTTCAACAGACGGACGGACATGCTTAGATCGACTCAGAATTTCACCACGACCCAGAATATATATACTTTATGGGGTCTTAGAGCAATATTTCGATGTGTTACAAACGGAATGACAAAGTTAGTATATCCCCATCCTATGATGGAGGGTATAAAAAAGTGTTGTTTCACCAAGGCAACGCACCGTGCCACAAGTCATTGAGAACGATGGCAAAAATTCATGAATTGGGCTTCGAATTGCTTTCCCACCCACCGTATTCTCCAGATCAGGCCCCCAGCGATTTTTTCTTGTTCTCAGACCTCAAAAGGATGCTCGCAGGGAGAAAAATTGGTTGCAATGAAGAGGTGATCGCCGAAACTGAGGCCTATTTCGAGGCAAAAGGGTATCAAAAAATTGGATGGTCGTTATAATCGTTGTATCGCTCTTGAAGGGAACTATGTTGAATAATAAAAACGAATTTTGGCAAAAACAAGTAAGTAAAGTCTAAAGTCGGGCGGAGCCGTCTATATTATACCCTTCACCACTATGTAGACTCTCAACTACTTCAAATTTGCTGGGAGCTATATAAAGGTTTGCATTTCCAGATACAAATACTTTTAATGGAGACAATTTTTTGTACTTTAGTCTAAAGTCGGGCGGGGCCGACTGTATTATACCCTGCACCACTTTGTAGATCTAAATTTTCGATACCATATCACATCCGTCAAATGTGTTGGGTGCTATATATAAAGCTTTGTCCCAAATACATATATTTAAATATCACTCGATTTGGACAGAAATCGATAGACATTTACAAAATCTATAGACTCAAAATTTAAGTTGGCTAATGCACTAGGGTGGAATTTTTGTCGAAATCAGAAAAACATATATATAGGAGCTATATCTAAATCTGAACCGATGTCAACCAAATTTGGCACGCATAGCTACAATTCCAATTCTACTCCCTATGCAAAATTTCAACTAAATCGGAGCAAAAAATTGGCCTCTGTGGGCAAATGAGTGTAAATCGGGCGAAAGCTATATATGGGAGCTATATCTAAATCTGAACCGATTTGGCTAATATTTTGCAAGTTTTTTGAGACTCATAAAATATTCGGATGTACGGAATTTGAGGAAGATCGGTTGATATACACGCCAATTATGACCAGATCGGTGAAAAATATATATGGCAGCTATACTAAATCTGAACCTATTTTTTCCAAAAATCAATAGGGATCGTCTTTGAGCCGAAACAGGACCCTATACCAAATTTTAGGACAATCGGACTAAAACTGCGAGCTGTACTTTGCACACAAAAATACACCAACAGACAGACAGACGGACATTGCTAAATCGACTCAGAATTTAATTCTAAGACGATCGGTATACTAAACGATGGGTCTCAGACTTTTCCTTTTTGGCGTTACATACAAATGCACAAACTTATTATACCCTGTACCACAGTAGTGGTGAAGGGTATAAAAATGTGTTTTTCTTTGTTAGACCGGGGACTTATCAGCCAATCTGTTATATAGTGTGTAAAACCAAGCTTTGACTCTATCTAGATCGAAAAACAATATTCCGATATATATGACAAACTTATAATACTCCCATCATCATTATATGATGGTGAGTATAATGAGACAAAACGAGCGCTTTACTTGGTTGCATGATATATCAACGACCCTTTTTATGCTTCTACCTGATCTAAACTTAAACCATTTTCTTTTATCTAATAATGAACATTTACATCTAAACTTCTCCAGTTCTAATACAATAACAATGGCGTCATAAATGCAAAGGCAAATGAAAAGAGTCTTGTTAGCATTTGACCTCGTGTCAGTCACCCTACAATAAATCCAACCTCCGTAAATCATATGCGTACATCTATACAGGCATATATGATGTTAATTGATTTCTGCCTAAATTTATGTTAGATCTGGATAACAGGAGAGCAAAAAAAAAAATAATAAATTACAAATACATTATTCTTTTGATACTTTTGTATCGTACTCGATGATAATTTGAAATTCAGCCTAAAGGTGGGTGCTGTTGGAATGAATGGCTGACTTACTGACTGGCTGGCTGTCTGGGTTACTGACACATTTGTTCGCACATTTCAATAAATATTCATTATCAGAAGCTATTAAAATTTATATGGGAGTAACAATAAAAATCAACCGCATGACTCTCGCACCCGCATCTGGGTTACTTCGCATCGATATGACACATTCAAAAATATTTTCTTTTTTTTTTTATTATTTTAATGTGAATTTGAGATCAAAGTCATCATCGTGCAATAATCATGATTGGAGGGCTGGATATGAGTAAGTTGGTGTTATGGCAAAAGGGCGGAAGGGAAGAGGTGCTACATATACACTGAAAAAACAGTGAACCCACCAGGAAGAAAACTTTTGATTAATTTTAGAAAATTTTGAATATTTTTAGAAATTTTTAACTAAACAGTATTACAAGCGCTGGCATCACGCCGATATCACAAAAATAAGTAAATATTTTTCGGCAAATTCAAGAAAATTTATTAGACATCAATAATTTTTTTTCACTTTTTAAAGAAAATTTTGTAGTTTGAAGGAAAAAATTGGAGTTTAAAATTGCAAGAATGTCTTTAGTGACATACGAAGTTCATGATGGACGCTGTTGTAGTAAAATTTACAAATTTTAAGAAATAATGAACTATTTTGTGAGAAGTACTAATTTAGTAAAACTTTCTACTTCATTTGAGTATAATTTTTTCCCGTCTTTTAGTTCATTTAACTAACGTACGCAAAAAATTATTAGAGTAAATTAAACTTTCTCCAAATATAATAATTTCATGAACTAAAATATATTTAAATTGGCTTTAGTGAAATAGTGAGTTCACTTTTTTTTGAGTGTAGGCAGGTGAAAGCAACAAAAACTTGGGATACATCGTAAAATATTCAAATACATATTTGTATCTGTAGTTACTGTTGTTGTTGTTACGAGGTTAGGGAAAGGAGCCCCACCTTTCCCAAAGACACTTAAAGATATCTTCTTATGATTTCGAAGGATAGAAAAAAAAACAGAAACCAAGGTAAAGCTTAGGGACTCAGTCTTTTGGGGTATGGGAAATTGCAAATTTAATAAGAGTGACAATGAAAGGTTTCTTCAGGATTTTGTGATTCCATTAAATCGTTCGAATTTTGAATAAGTCCTTTGGGTATTTACTTTCAAACCAATTCAGGAGAATTGATATTTTGTTTGAGATTTCAATGTCATTCCATTTTTCCATGGATGGACTATCGTTTGATATCAACCACCTTTTTGCTTTATAATCGTCAACATTTTTGAATTTTATATTTCTTCAATGACTTGCTTTTGTCACATTTGAGTGGCATTTTTGTATATGTTATCTCATTTTTAGGGGCCTTATGTTCATTTTCCCATATGAATCGAAATGGCAAATTCATTGAAAATTTCCTTTCATTAATAAAACTTTTAATTCTAATCTCATTATTTTTTAATTTTCTATCATTACAGGTAAAATGAAATGCTGTGTATCATTAGTAAGTTGTGTGGAAAATTTCTTTGATTTATATATTTTTTGGGAGGTGAGAATATGGGTTTCAATGAAAACGAAAAAAAAAAAATTAAACAATGTCAACAGTTCACCATTAGATTGCTGGCATCGCATACAGAAGAAAACTGTTTTTATGGCAAAAATAATATAAAGCGAAAATTTAACTAAATTTAATCATCTACTAAGATTTTAAGCTATCATTTCATCGCAAAACAGAAAAACAAGTGAGTACAGTAGAAAACCCCTTCCCCACTTTCGGTTAATGCCCTGGGAAAAAAAACACAATACTAGTAAAAAATAAGTATATACAGCAGTAAGTTCGGCTGAGCCGAATCTTAAATACCCACCGCCATGAATCAAATATAATAGCTTCCTTTGAAGGGGGGTTTGTAAGCATCCGGAAGAAAAACCCAGCAAAAAAGCGTAGCCAAAAAACAAAGAAAATATTCTCTTTTTGATACGGAAGTGGTGCAAAATTGACGCAGAAGCGATGAATTTAACATGGGCTTGTCATAGGACGGAAGTCCTCCATTTCAATAGCCGTTGCACTGAATTTGCATCACTTCTTTAGGTGTGATCCGAATTCAATGTTTTGGATGTAAATTAAAAAATTCTGTGATATTTTATCAATTAAATAATTTTTATCATTTTTTATAATTTTTAATGGATTCTAACGCTTGCCGGAAACGTTCGACCTCAAATATTTTCACAAATTCACAATTTTTTCAGATTGGATTTAGCATTTTTGTCGACAAAATTTAAATGATTTGTACCATTTTATGAATTCTTACTCTGTTTTTAACCTATTTGAAACAAAAAAAAAAAGTTAAAATTATCCAATAAAAGTATGAAAAAACCAAGTTATAAAAAATAGAATTAAAATAACTTCTGGGTAGTTAAAGTAAAGAACATCATTGGGATTGCATCTTCTGGAAGTGCTTTTAAAGTTGTGCCTTTGGACGAACTTCCAAGTTTTTTTGCTAGGAAAGTAAAGATTTTACCTATGAAGACTAGATCAGATTCTGGATTTATAAGAACCAGTTTTTGTTTGAGTTTTACAGGAATCATAAAAATCTCTTCTAAGTGTGCAAGAAAATGATGAAATTTCGCCTTGATTTGAAACCTAAAATCTGTGGATTTTTACCCCAATTATTTAAATGATTACGGGAAATGTTACATTCAGTTTCGATTCAATTTTCTTGATCAGTGCACCTTCTATACCCTCAATAAGTGAAATCGGTCTATATGGAGGCCTTATCAAATGGACCGATAAAACCTAAATCATATACACTTTATTATGGGTCTAAAATGCCAGTTATTTTCAATTTGTGGCTAATCGAATAAAAACTACAATTTCTAGAAATCCTAGGATTTAAATCGGGAGTTCGGCGATGGGGGCTATACCAAAACATGGAAGTATTCAGCACATCTAATTGTAGTTCTAGAATCTAGACCCCAAGGGGGCTATATCAATAACTGTACCGATACATAATATATTCGGCACACCTCTTTATGGTCCTAGAATACCTCTAGATTTCCAATTTCAAGCAAATTGGGTACAAACTACGGATTCTAGAAGCCCAAGAAGTAAAATTGCGATATCGGTCTATATGGGGGCTATATCGAAACATGGCCCGGTAATCACCCTTTTCGGTACATCTCTTAATTTTCCTAGAATACCTCTAGATTTCCAATTTCAGGCAAATTGGGTAGAAACTACGGATTCTGGAAGCCTGAGAAGAAAAATCTGGAGTTCAGTCTATATGCGGACTATATCAAAACATGGACCGGTACTCCCCATTTTCGGCACACGTCTTTGGGGTCCTATGGTACTTCTAGATTTCCAATTTCAGGCAAATTGGGTAACATCTACGGATTCTAGAAGCCCAAGAAGTAAAATCGGGAGATCGGTCTATATGGGGGCTATATCGAAGCATGGCCCGATAATCACCCTTTTCGGTATATCTCTTTATTTTCCTGGAATACCTCTAGATTTCCAATTTCAGGCAAATTGGGTAAAAACTACGGATTCTGGAAGCCTGAGAAGTAAAATCTGGAGTTCGGTCTATATGCGGACCAGAGATGGTCTGTATCAAAGTTTTTTAGGTTTGCGACTGTCGCAAAGTTGTAAACGTCGTAAACGTCACATACGCATCGTAAATGTAGAAAAAGTAACAAAAGTCGCAAACTCAAAATACTTTAGTCGCATCAGCTAGGCAGCGAATTCGACGATATCCAAGATGATGGTATGTCCGAAGAAGTTTCAATTCTTAGGAATGTTCACAATTTTCGGTTTTAGTCCCCACATTTTCCCTATTGCATCTTGCACGAGTACAGTCCTTTCTTAGCTGTAAGTTCAGTCTCCTGTCCAATATAACCCCAAAGTATTTTGCACACCCACCAACGGGAATTTCGATACCACCTACGAAAATAGGCTTGACCGTGGGAAAACTTTCACAAATTTCTGCAGAAACTCACGGCGAATCCTGTCAAACTAAACTAAAAAATGTTCAGGATTTCTTCTATTCAAAATTAGGTTTTCTACAGTAGGTTTACGACTTTTGCGACATACGTATTATACCGTCGCAAATGTATGTCGCAAAAGTCACAGTTTGTGACAGGCCAACTCTGATGCGGACTATATCAAAACATGGACCGGTACTCACCATTTTCGGCACACGTCTTTATGGTCCTATAGTACTTCTAGATTTCCAATTTTTGGCAAATTGGGTAACATCTACGGATTCTAGAAGCCCAAGAAGTAAAATCGGGAGATTGGTCTACATGGGAGCTATACCAAACCATGGACTGATACCCACCATTTTCGACACACCAATTTTTGGTCTTAGTATACCTCTAGATTTTCAATTTCAGGCAAATCGGATAGAAAATACACTTTATAGACGCCCAAGAAGCAAAATCGGTCCATATGGGGGCTATACCAAAACATGGACCGGTAGGCACCATTTTCGGTACACTTTTTGATGGTCCTAAACTACCTCTAGATTTCCAATTTCTGGCAAATTGGATAAAAACTACAGTTTTTATAAGCCCAAGGCCCCAAATCGGGAGGTCGGTTTATGTGGGGACTATATCAAAACTTGGACCGATATAGCCCATCTTCGAACTTGACCTTCCTGCAAACAAAGACGAATTTGTGCCAAATTTCTGGACGATAGCGCCATTATTGAAGGCTGTAGCGTGATTGCAACAGACGGACATGCTTATAAAGGGTGATACGGTCAAAATTTGTTCAAGGGAAAACGCGTGTAAATCGGTGAAATCGTTTATTTAAAAAATCAAATTAAATTTCTTTTTCAAGTTCAATTAGTATAAAATTCAGGAAAAATATTCAGTTAGGCTTTCGCTTTTCCAAATTCGAATTGCCGGGCCTCACGCTTGATACCTGCCATCAGATTTTGTACAGCCACCTTGTCCACCTTCTTTGCCGCAGAAAGCCAGTTTGCCTTGAACTGCTGCTCGTCCTTAGCAGTTTTTTGGTCTTCTTTAGGTTCCGCTTGACAATAGCCCAGTATTTCTCAATTGGGCGGAGCTCTGGCGTGTTGGGAAGGTTCTTGTCCATGGGATTTTTACCGTAATGGCAAGATGCCAAATCCGGCCAAAACAGTACGGAACAACCGTGTTTCTTCAGGAAAGGCAGCAGACGTTTATTCAAACACTCTTTCACGTAAATTTCTTGGTTGACAGTCCCGGAAGCTATGAAAATGCTGCTTTTCAAGCCACAGGTACAGATGGCTTGCCAAACCAGATATTTCTTTGCGATCTTTGACAGTTTTATGTGCTTGAAAATATCTGCTACCTTTCCCCTTCCCCTCCCCTTCTTTATTCCATCAAACCGAATCATATAAGCTATGGCGGTTTCTATATCGTAGCATTTGACAGAATTCCAAATTCTCTTTTTCGTCAAAATACGGCTGCCTACACAATCATCCGCTGCTCTTACACCCAGAGAAGGAATATGATCACCTCAAACATGTTTTAAGAGCAAAATGTTATTTTTGGGTGGTGACCATGTAACATGGTTTTCGCAACCATGTTATTTTCTCGGAAATCATGTATCTGATTTCGGCAAGCAGGTTATATTTGACGAGAAAACAAAATTTTAGTGACAAACATGTTACATGGTCACCATACAAAAAAAAAAAACATTTTGCTCTTGAAACATGTTTGAGGTGAATATATTCCTTCTCTGCGTGTACTCGGCACAGATGTGCCTCCAACTCTAGGTGTCCGGTAATGATTCCTATGACGTTACTGTTCGTCATCCTCTTTTCTTTAAGCATGGTAGTTATCCAGTCTTTTTCTTGCTTGGGTCACTCCCTAGAAGTTTTATCGCCCTTCCAACCGTTGCACTGTTCCAAAGGGAACAGTTTGGCGAAGTCCGCCAAAGGATTGCGTTCTCCAAGTTAACTTCCCTTTGTGTTAAATGCAAAAATGCGGAGCTAGATGTGCGTCAAAAAAGGCAGAAATTATTTAAAATCCCAAAAGTTTGACTTTTACATTGCACCCCGAGAAGGAATATGATCACCTCAAACATGTTTCAGAAGTAAAATGTTGGTTTTCGATGGGCAACATATAAGATGTTTGACTCAACCATGCTATTATCTCAGAAATTATGTACCTGATTTTGGCAAACATTTTATGTTTGGCGAGAAAACAATTTTTTTTAGTAAAAATGTTCCATTTTATTGGTTTACGGTATCATAACTCCCATATACAACAATTCTAACATATCAAAATATTTTTATCCTTGCTCAAATTAAATCTTGAAACGAAGGGTTAACTGCACCCAGAGAAGGAATATGATCACCTCAAACATATGTTAAGAGAAAAATGTTATTTTTGGGTGGTGACCATGTAACATGGTTTTCGCAACTATGTTATTTTCTCGGAAATCATATATCTAATTTCGGCAAGCAGATTACATTTGACGAGAAAATAACATTTCAGTGACAAACATGTTACATGGTCACCATACAAATATAACATTTTGCTCTTAAAACATGTTTGAGGTGATCATATTCCTTCTCTGCGTGTGAGGGACGCAACTTTCAAAATTTCGTATCCTAGAGGAAAGAGAAAAGAGACCAAAAATGTTAAACCAAAGATAATGAACTTTCTTATCGTGTAAATTATTTAGTTCTTATTGTGTAAATTACATATCTTAAAATCTAAGTTACATAATCTTTCATAATAGGTAAATTTCTTGTTCAGTGCATATATAGCGTGCCTATTATTTCAATCTATTAGAGATCAGAGGACAAAATTACATTGTCATTTTATTTAAACTCCGCAGAGAGAATAAAAGTAATACTCGTGTTATATGTGCAAATTTTTCTTAAATCGGATCAGGCATGGAAGGCTAATTATATTCGCTAATTGTGTACGTTAATTAATTATGTAGGCCTCTGGGCGGGATTGAAACCCATCGTTATGTTTTTATTTTTTCCATATTGTTCGAATACCAATTACTACTCAAAAAAGGGGTAAATTTTCCTTTAAATAATTACAATTACACTTTACTGTAATTGTAATTATATATATATATACACATATATATGCAAATTATGTTTTACAATTTTTACATTTTTTTTAGATGCATTGTTTTATGGAGTCATTAATAAAATGCGTTTTCGTTCCTTTATAATGAGAACTGCAATGGCGAATAAATGTATTTGTGGAGAAAGAACATTTTTTTATTCTTTGCCCTTCTTGTATTATCATTTAAATGACGATGAAAATCATTAAAATTTGCATGTACGGACTTTTTTTTATTCAAGCGCACAAAACTTAAGTAATAAACCATAGTAATGGGAAAAGGAAATAATGGCCAATAACGGAAAGGCCTGGAAAAGCGGAACTGATTGAAATATAATTATAATCAAATGCATAAAGACACAGATAAATAATCACCAATAGCGTTATTGTTCAGATGAATCAAGTAAGGAAATATATTTAGATCTGAATCGATTTGGACAAAATTTCTACACTTTTATGAAATCTCTAGTTAAAATTTAAATGGACTAATGACAAATTGACCCAACATTGCCCCACACCTTATATACTTATTTAGTCGGCCTTTTTTCAGTTTGACAAAATTTTCTATAGAAATAAAATCTTGACAAAATTTTCTATAGAAATAAAATCTTGACGAAATTTTCTATAGAAATAAAATCTTGACAAAATTTTCTATAGAAATAAGATGTTGGTAGATTATGGTTGTTAGCTGCCATATACTAGCGCAATATACCAAATTTCACCACGCACCAAATTTCAACCGGATCGGATGAATTTTGCTCATACAAGAGCTCCGGAGGTCAAATCTCGGGATCGGGTTAAAAGGGGGCTACATATAATTATGGACCGATGTGGACTAATTTTTGCATGGTCATTGGAGACCATATAATAACATCATGTACCAAATTTAATCAGGATCGGATGAAATTTGCTCCTCTTAGAGGATCCGCAAGCCAAATTTGGGGATCGGTTTATATGGGGGCTATACGTAAAAGTGGTCCGATATAGCTCATTTGCAATACCATCCGACCTACATCAATAACAACTACTTGCCCCAATTCTGTGCAACGGCTGTTGAAATGCAGGACTTCCGTCATATGACAAGCCCATGTTAAATTCATCGCTTCTGCGTCAATTTTGCACCACTTCCGGATTCAAAAAGAACATTTTCATTACGTTTTCGGCGACGCTTTTTTTTGCTGGGAAGTAGCGTAGGCAAAAAGGTAATGAAAATGTTCTTTCTGAATCCGGAAGTGATGCACAAATTGGCGCAGAAGCGATAAATTTAACATGGGCTTGTGATATGACGGATGGCCGCCATTTCAACAGCCGTTGCTCTGAATTTGCATCACTTTTACAGGTGTGGTAAGAATTCAGTGTTATGGATGCAGATTGGAAATTTTTGTGATATTTTACCTGTACAATTCTGTGAGTGTTACGATATAGGACTGTATTAATTTTGTATATTACTCACAGATTGTAAAGAAAAAGATACAGAAAAGTTCCCAATATGAAAATAAAAGAAAAGAACCAAAAAAATGTTTTTCAGAATTTCAAGTTGGGTTTATTGATTGTCGTTTAGTATGTCCTACCGCTAGACTCTCTTTTATGGGAATGACTATATGTTGGTAAGCATACAATGGGGAAGCCATGATTGATTACATTCAGCGGTAAGCGATGTAATTTTAGTAGTTTTCTCATATATGGGAAATTGTTTATCCACTTGAGGGAAAAAGGAGTTCCCATAGTGTATAAATAATTTCTGTATAGTTACATTTTTGTAAGAAACAGATTTTCTTATATAGGAAAGTAATACAAAGTTAAAATTCATTCAGATAATTAAACAATTTCATTTAAATACAATTCATATTTTAGATATGTTATATCAGGCGTGTATCATAATTATATTTTCGTTAAACATAGTTTAACATTACCATATAATGAAATTTTGTATTTTTTTATGATTTTTGATGCATTCTAACGCTTGTATGATACGTTTGACTTCAAATATTTTCAAAAAATAGAAACTTTTCAAGAATGAATTTAGAAATTTTATCGACAAATAAAATAATCGATAAATTTAAGTAATTTCTACTATTTTATTAATTCTTATTCTGTGTTTAACCTACTTGAAACAAAAAAAGTAAAAAACAACAGTATATACGGCCGTAAGTTCGGCCAGGCCGAAGCTTATGTACCCTCCACCATGGATTGTGTAGAAACTTCTTCTAAACACTGCCATCCACAATCGAATTACTTAAGTTGCGGTAACGCTTGCCAATTGCAAGGTATCATAAAACCTCCTAACACCGTCTTCTAAATTGTATGTAAGTCCATATGTGGTATATATTAAATCAAATACGTATATAATTCAGTTTGACAAAATTTTCTATAGAAATAAAATTTTGACCAAATTTTCTATAGAAATAAAATTTTGACAAAATTTTCTATAGAAATAAATTTTTTATCAAATTTTCTAAAGAAATAAATTTTTGACAACATTTTCTATAGAAATTAAATTTTGACTAAATTTTCTATAGAAATAAAATTTTGACAAAATTTTCTATATAAATAAAATTTTGACAAAATTTTATATAGAAATAAAATTTTAACAAAATTTTCTATAGAAATAAAATTTTAACAAAATTTTCTATAGAAATAAAATTTTGACAAAATTTTCTATAGAAATAAAATTTTCACAAAATTTTCTATATAAATAAATGTTTTATCAAATTTTCTAAAGAAATAAAATTTTGATAAAATTTTCTAAAGAAATATAAATTTTAACAAAATTTTCTATAGAAATAAAATGTTGACAAAATTTTCTATAGGAATAAAATTTTAACAAAATTTTCTATAGAAATAAAATTTTGACAGAATTTTCTATAGAAATAAAATTTTGACAAAATTTTATATAGAAATAAAATTTTAACAAAATTTTCTATAGAAATAAAATTTTAACAAAATTTTCTATAGAAATAAAATTTTCACAAAATTTTCTATATAAATAAATGTTTTATCAAATTTTCTAAAGAAATAAAATTTTGATAAAATTTTCTAAAGAAATATAAATTTTAACAAAATTTTCTATAGAAATAAAATTTTGACAAAATTTTCTAAAGAAATATAAATTTTAAAAAAACTTTCTATAGAAGTAAAATTTTGACAAAATTTTCTATAGAAATAAAATTTTGACAGAATTTTCTATAGAAATAAAATTTTGACAAAATTTTATATAGAAATAAAATTTTAACAAAATTTTCTATAGAAATAAAATTTTAACAAAATTTTCTATAGAAATAAAATTTTGACAAAATTTGCTATATAAATAAATGTTTTATCAAATTTTCTAAAGAAGTAAAATTTTAATAAAATTTTCTATAGAAATATAAATTTTAACAAAATTTTCTACAAAAATAAAAATTTGAAAAAATTTTCTATAGAAATAATATTTTGACAAAATTTTCTATAGAAATAAAATTTTAACAAAATTTTCTGTAGAAATAAAATTTTAACAAATTTTTCTATAGAAATAAAATTTTGACAAAATTTTCTATAGAAATAAAACTTTGACAAAATTTTCTATAGAAATAAAATTTTTATCAAATTTTCTATAGAAATAAAATTTTGACAAAACTTTCTACAGAAATAAAATTTTGACAAGATTTTCTATAGAAATAAAATTTTGACAAAATTTTCGATAGAAATAAAATTTTGACAAAATTTTCTATAGAAATAAAATTTTGACAAAATTTTCTATAGAAATACAACTTTTATCAAATTTTCTAAAGAAATAAAATTTTGACAAAATTTTCTATAGAAATAAAATTTTGGTAGATTATTTTTGGCTCGAGTGGTAGCCATGATTACGAACCGATATGGACCAATTTTTTTGTGATTGGAGATCGGTTATATGTTATATAACTATAGACCGTTGTGGACCAATTTTGGTATGGTTGTTAGCGGCAATATACTAATACCACGTTCCAAATTACAACCGGATTGGATGAAATTTGCTTCTCTTGGAGACTCCGCAAGCCAATTCTGGGGATCGGTTTATATGGGGGCTATATATAATTATGGACCGATATGGACCAATATGGACCAATTTTTGCTTGGTTGTTAGAGACCATATTCCAACACCATATACCAAATTTCAGCGGGACCGAACAACTACTTGTGCCAAGTTTCAAGTCGATAGCTTATTTCGTTCAGAGGTTAGCGTGATTTCAACAGACGTACGGACATGCTCAGATCGACTCAGAATTTCACCACGACCCAGAATATATAAAATTTGGTATGGCGTCCTCTTTCGGCTCAAAGGGAGCCACCGTGGTGCAATGGTTAGCATGCCCGCCTTGCATACACAAGGTCGTGGGTTCGATTCCTGCTACGACCGAACACCAAAAAGTTTTTCAGCGGTGGATTATCCCACCTCAGTAATGCTGGTGACATTTCTGAGGGTTTCAAAGCTTCTCTAAGTGGTTTCACTGGAATGTGGAACGCCGTTCGGACTCGGCTATAAAAAGGAGTTCCCTTGTCATTGAGCTTAACATGGAATCGGGCAGCACTCAATGATAAGAGAGAACTTCACCACTGTGGTATCACAATGGACTGAATAGTCTAAGTGAGCCTGATACATCGGGCGGCCACATAACCTAACCTAACCTAACCTAACCTCGGCTCAAAGACGATCCCTATTGATTTTGGAAAAATCGGTTCAGATTTAGATATAGCTGCCAAATATATTTTTCACCGATCTGGTCATAATTGGCGTGTATATCAACCGATCTTCCTCAAATTCCGTACATCCGAATATTTTATGAGTCTCAAACAACTTGCAAAATATCAGCCAAATCGGTTCAGATTTAGATATAGCTCCCATATATAGCTTTCGCCCGATTTACACTCATTTGCCCACAGAGGCCAATTTTTTGCTCCGATTTAATTGAAATTTTGCATAGGGAGTAGAATTAGCATTGTAACTATGCGTGCCAAATTTGGTTGAAATCGGTTCAGATTTGGATATATCTCCCATATATAGTATTCGCCCGATTTGCACTCATATGACCACAGAGGCCAATTTTTAACTCCGATTTAGTTGAAATTTTGCACACGGAGTTGAATTAGCATTGTTGCTATGCGTGCCAAATTTGGTTGAAATCGGTTCAGATTTAGATATCTCCCATACATAGCTTTCGCCCGATTTACACTCATATGACCACTGATGCCAATTTTTTACTCCGATTTAGTTGAAATTTTGCACAGGGAGTTGAATTGGCATTGTTACTATGCGTGCCAAATTTGGTCGAAATCGGTTCAGATTTAGATATATCTCCCATATATAGCTTTCGCCCGATTTACACTCATATGACCACTGATGTCAATTTTTTGTTCCGATTTAGTTGAATAGTTGGATATATCTCCCATATATAGCTTTCGCCCGATTTGCACTCATATGACCACAGAGGCCAATTTTTAACTCCGATTTAGTTGAAATTTTGCACACGGAGTTGAATTAGCATTGTTGCTATGCGTGCCAAATTTGGTTGAAATCGGTTCAGATTTAGATATCTCCCATACATAGCTTTCGCCCGATTTACACTCATATGACCACTGATGCCAATTTTTTACTCCGATTTAGTTGAAATTTTGCACAGGGAGTTGAATTGGCATTGTTACTATGCGTGCCAAATTTGGTCGAAATCGGTTCAGATTTAGATATATCTCCCATATATAGCTTTCGCCCGATTTACACTCATATGACCACTGATGTCAATTTTTTGTTCCGATTTAGTTGATTTTAATTGAATTCTTAATTGAATCTTCAATGAATTAGTACAAATATGTCTTACCCCTTATTTTCAAGAAGCTTCGTTAGAGCATAGTCAGAGCTTTTACGTACGAAAATAAAAGGAAGCCATTCGGTGCCCAGTCAAAACTTTATGTCGGATGAACCATCAAAAACGATCAAACAACACGAGGATATTTGCAATATCCCTGCAAGAAAATGGAGTAATTAATTACTTCGATGTAAACACAACAAAGTGAATATTTGTAATTTTCTGCTATATCTTAAAATATATATCAATTTTTAACTGTATGGCAATTGATTTTCACAAGTTAAAATTGTAAACGAAATTGAAGTCAGCGGTGAAAATGTTTCTCTTTTTCATGTGAATAATACTGCAAGGACAAAAAGAAACAATTGCATATTCAATTGTTATGTCCAAGTAGAAACGGCAACAAATTCGAATTGAGCACCGTGTGGTCACTCCATATAGGAAGTGAATTTATATACCAACAAGTGACATGTTTTTACACCCACATGTATCTTTTGGTTACATGGCAATGATGCACTTAAAAAAATTCATAAGTTCATATGGCGAGACGGTAAGGTATGGAATATTTTCATTTTGTTTCAGGATGTTCATCAATATGTAAAAAAATCGATCGTAGCCGATTATTTGATGTCCTACTAAATCCATATGGAAGTAATATGCCATATTTGAGTTCTGCTAATTTACGTGAATTTCTACAAACACCCCGAAAAAAGTGAATCCACCATGAAGGAAGATGTAGGTTTATATTGGGAAATTGTAAGCAAAATCTTTTAATAATAGCAAATAAGTTAATAATTTTTGTCAAATTGAAGAAAATTAATTAACAGGTTAGTAAAGTCTAAAGTCGGGCGAGGCCGATCATATTATACTCTTCACCACTATGTAGACCAAAGTTTTTGAAACCATCCCAATTCCTTCAAATTTGTTGGGAGCTATATAATGGTTTACATTCGCATATACAAATATTTAAATCAGAATCGATTTGGAAAAACATTTTTAAACTTCTACAAAATCTCTAGACTTTAAATGTAAATCGGCTAACGCCCTGAAACGTAACACAATTAAGTAAAAACAAGTATATAAATAGATTTCTAATTTCTCGTAAATTGGATAAAAACTACGGATTCTATAAGTCCAAGAAGTAAATTTGGGAGATCGGTCTATATGGGGGCTACAATGAAACATGGACCGATACACCCCATTTTCTGCACACCTATTTGTAGTCCTAAAATACATCTCGATTTCCAATATTAGGCAAATCGAATAAAAACTACAGTTTCTAGAAGCTCAAGACCCCAAATCGGGGGATCGGTTTATATGGGGACTATATCAAAACTTGGACCGATGCTCCCCATTTTCGACACATCTATTTATGGTCTTAAAATACCTGTAGATTTTCAATTTTAAGCAAATCGTATAAAAAAAAAAAACAGTTTATAGACGCCCAAGAAGTAATATTGGGAGATCGGTCTATATGGGTAATATTGGGAGATCGGTATATATAGGGGCTATACCAAAACATTGACCGATACATCCCATTTTCGGCACAACTATTTCTGGTCATAAAGTACCTCTATATTTCAAATTTCAGGCCAATCGAATAGTAAATACAGTTTCTAGAAGCCCAAGAACTAAAATCTGGAAACCGGTCTATATGGGGGCTGTACGAAAACATGGATACGATACGAACCATTTTCGACACACCTATTTGTGGTCTTAAAATACCTCTAGATTTTCAATTTCAAGCAAATTGGATAGAAAATACAGTTTCTAGACGCCCAAGAAGTAATATTGGGAGATCGGTATACATGGGGGCTATACCAAAACATGTACCGATAAACCCCATTTTCGACACACCAATCTTTGGTCCTATAAAGGGTGATACGGTCAAAATTTGGTGAAGGGAAAACGCGTGTAAGTCGGTGAAATCGTTTATTTAACAAATCAAATTAAATTTCTTTTTCAAGTTCAATTAGTATAAAATTCAGGAAAAATATTCAGTTAGGCTTTCGCTTTTCCAAATCCGAATTGCCGGGCCTCACGCTTGACACCTGCCATCAGATTTTGTACAGCCACCTTGTCCACTTTCTTGGCCGCAGAAAGCCAATTTGCTTTGAACTGCTGCTCGTCCTTAGCAGTTTTTTTGGTCTTCTTTGGGTTCCGCTTGACAATAGCCCAGTATTTCTCAATTGGGCGGAGCTCTGGCGTGTTGGGAGGTTCTTGTCCTTGGGAACCACCTGCACGTTGTTGGCGGCGTACCACTCCATGGCCTTTTTACCGTAATGGCAAGATGCCAAATCCGGCCAAAACAGTACGGAACAACCGTGTTTCTTCAGGAAAGGCAGCAGATGTTTATTCAAACAATCTTTCACGTAAATTTCTTGGTTGACAGTGCCGGAAGCTATGAAAATGCTGCTTTTCAAGCCACAGGTACAGATGGCTTGCCAAACCAGATATTTCTTTGCGAACTTTGACAGTTTTATGTGCTTGAAAATATCTTCTACCTTTCCCCTTCCTTTTGCCGTATAAAACTCCTGTCCCGGAAGCTGCTTGTAGTCGGCTTTGACGTAGGTTTCGTCGTCCATTACCACGCAGTCAAACTTCGTCAGCATCGTCGTGTACAGCCTCCGGGATCGCGCTTTAGCCGTCGTATTTTGTTTATCATCGCGATTTGGAGTCACTACCTTCTTGTAAGTCGATAGTCCGGCACGTTTTTTGGCTCGATGCACGGTTGTAGACGATACACCCAGCTTATTTGCGGCATCTCGGAGAGAGAGGTTAGGGTTTCGCTTGAAACTACCGGCAACTCTCTTTGTCGTCTCAGCGGCTTCCGGTTTTCGATTTCCCCCCGATCCAGACTTCCTGGCTGTCGACAAACGTTCCCCAAACACTTTAATTACATTTGTAACGGTTGATTTGGCAACTTTTAGCGATTTCGCCAGCTTTGCGTGCGAGTAGCTCGGATTTTCGCGATGCGCGAGCAAAATTTTGATACGCTGCTCTTCTTACTTGGGCGGCATTTTGACAACTGAAGAGTGAATTCCAAAATAAAAATAGAAGCAACTGTCTACACACACACCTTCAAAATGAGGGGTGTTCAGGTTTTTTAAATGAAAAATTGAAAGAAATACGTCAAGTTTATATTGACCAAATTTTGACCGTATCACCCTTTATATATAGTTATGGACCGATATGGACCAATTTTTGCATGGTTATTGGAGACTATATACGTACACCAAGTACCAAGTTTAAACGGATCGGATGCAATTTGCTCCTCCAAGAGGCTCTGGAGAGGTCAAATCTGGTATCGGTTTATATGGGGGCTATATATAGTTATGAACCAATATGGATCGAATTTTGCATGGTTGTTAGAGACCATATACTAACACCACCAAATTTGAACGGAATCGGATGAATTTTGCTCTTTCAAGAGGCTCCGGAGGTCAAATTTTGGCGTCAGTTCTATACGTAAAAGTTGTCCAATATGGCCCATTTGCAATACCATCCGATCCACATCAATAATAACTACTTATGCTAAGTTTCAAGTCGATAGTAGAGGTGTGCACGTGAGTAACAGTTTACTCACGCTCACGTACACTCACGACGGAAGAATCTTACTCACGCTCACACACACTCACGAAAAAAAAATTTGTACTCAAGCACACTCACGCACGAAAATGTCGTGACCCACGAAAAATACCGTGTCTCACGAAAAATATCGTGACTCACGAACAATTTTTTGAGTAATTTACCTTAGCGCCGTGTCTGATAACATGAGCATTATTAAAATCGAGAGCGTTATTACACTCTTACAACTCTTAAGCGTTTTATGTTGGTGAGCGGGATTATTTTCGTGAGCGTAAGTCTTTACTCACGCACACTCACGAAGATAATATTTTCGTGACTCACGCTCACGCACGACATTTTGGTTTGTTAATCACACTCACGCCTTTGCCATGGGCGTGACTCACGACTCACGCGTGAGTCACGAACATTTTCGTGAGTCACAACAATTTCGTGTCACGTGCACACCTCTAGTCGATAGCTTGTTTCGTTCGGAAGTTAACGTGATTTCATCAGACGGAAGGACATGCTTAGAATTTCACCATGACTCAGAATATATACTTTATGGGGTCTTAGAGCAATATTTCGATGTATTACAAATGGAATGACAAATTTAATATACCTCCTATCCTATGGTGTAGGGTATAAATTTTTTGAAAAATACAAAAAATAACAATTTTCGATTCTGGCTACGATTCGTAATACTATCTATCTCAGCGGAACATTAGGATATATAATCGCTTGGTCGGTATCATTTGCCAACACTAAATTGTCCTTTAAAAATAAATTGTAATTCCTTGCAAAAAAAAAATAAGTCTTATATTTTATCGCCATTTCAAATAATACAGCGGGAAATTCTCAAATTGACCATCACTCATACCTCCCCCAAATGTAACGCACACTGAAATCAACCCAAATAGAATAAAAAAAAATGGAATAAAATTAAGAAAAAACAACAAGAACCGAAAAATCCCATGGAAATATAAAAAGAGTCCACGTTAAGCCTGGACAGACCAAACTTGCGCATACAGACAAACACAACGAGCCGCAAAATGTAAAGCGAAGAAATATTTTTAATAAATTGCCCATCACAAAGCCAGCAATATTTATGGCGTTGTAAAAGGAAAAAGTTATTTTTTCCAGCTTCACGGCATTTGTTTCTACTTCCTTTGCCTTCATTGTATGGATGACGTTTTTATACTCTACCAAATAGCGAGAAACCGAAGCTGTGAAAGAGTATAAGAAAATTGAGGGAAAAAAGAGCGAAAAAAAAACTAAATTAAAATCCAATTTTAATATTTATTTGTATGCAAAGTGTATAATGTTTAACGCGATGGAATTTCAAATGAGTTTCTGTTTTTTTTTCTTTTGCGTATATCTGCATTCGACAAGCAAACCATCTAGGGAATATTATTGCTGGTTGGATTTCTTATAGATTTTGGAAATGCACAGAGCTTGAGAGTTGGTTTTGTGTGGTTTTTATTGTGTATTTTTTTTTTATAACTTAACGTTGTCTTGATCGTTATTAATAATTTGAAAATAATGATTAGAGTTTCTGGTTTTCAATGGGGCAAAATTTAGTATGGTAATGGTAGAAACAAACTATAGCTGAACTATATATTTAATTCATCATCATCTTTATGGTATTCGTTATTTGATGGGAACAAAGAAGGCAACATAAATAACATAGAATCCTGGAAATCATATTCTAGCTGCAAATGAAGTTCGTCCACCCATTCACAATGGTAAAAGTAAATTCTATATTTTGTTAAAATTGTTTGCATTTTTGTCGTATTGTGCCACTTTTAAATTAATTCTTAGGTTAGGTTAGGTTACGGAGGATGACACGAATCCGAACAAGCGGATTTGTGCCCACTTAGACCATAACAGGTTGGCTGATACCATAACAGGTTAGCCCCGGACCAACAAAGAAAACACACATTTTTTTTGTCAAAATTCGTTTTTATTATTCAACATAGTTCCCTTCAAGAGCGATACAACGATTATAAGGACCTTGCAATTTTTTGATACCATTTTGGTAGTACTCCTTCGCTTTTGCCTCAAAATAGGCCTCAGTTTCGGCGATCACCTCTTCATTGCAGCCAAATTTTTTTCCCTGCGAGCATCCTTTTGAGGTCTGAGAACAAGAAAAAGTCGCTGGGGGCCAGATCTGGAGAATACGGTGGGTGGGGAAGCAATTCGAAGGCCAATTCATGAATTTTTGCCATCGTTCTCAATGACTTGTGGCACAATGCGTTGTCTTGGTGGAACAACACTTTTTTCTTCTTCATATGGGGCCGTTTTGCTGCGATTTCGAACTTCAAACGCTCCAATAACGCCATATAATAGTTCCCTTCAAGAGCGATACAACGATTATAACGACCTTCCAATTTTTTGATACCATTTTGGTAGTACTCCTTCGGTTTTGCCTCAAAATAGGCCTCAGTTTCAGCGATCACCTCTTCATTGCAGCCAAATTTTTTCCCTGCGGACGTCCTTTTGAGGTCTGAGAACAAGAAAAAGTCGCTGAGGGCCAGATCTGGAGAATACGGTGGGTGGGGAAGTAATTCGAAGCCCAATTCATGCATTTTTGCCATCGTTCTCAATGACTTGTGGCACGAAGCGTTGTCTTGGTGGAACAACACTTTTTTCTTCTTCATATGGGACCGTTTTGCCGCGATTTCGACCTTCAAACGCTCCAATAACGCCATATAATAGTCACTGTTGATGGGTTTTCCCTTCTCAAGATAATCGATAAAAATTATACCATGCGCATCCCACAAAACAGAGGCTATTACTTTGCCAGCGCTGTCCACTCAGCCGACTGTCGATTGGACTCAGGAGTGTAGTGATGGAACCATGTTTCATCCATTGTCACATATCGACGGAAAAACTCGGGTGTATTACGAGTTAACGGCTGCAAACACCGCTCAGAATCATCAACACGTTGTTGTTTTTGGTCAAATGTGAGCTCACGCGGCACCCATTTTGCACAGAGCATCCGCATATTCAAAAATTGATGAATGATATGACCAACACGTTCCTTTGATATCTTTAAGGCCTCTGCTATCTCGACCAACTTCATTTTACGGTCATTCAAAATCATTTTGTGGATTTTTTTGATGTTTTCGTCGGTAACCACCTCTTTCGGGCGTCCACTGCGTTCACCGTCCTCGATGCTCATTTCACCACGCTTGAATTGTGCATACCAATCAATTATTGTTGATTTCCCTGGGGCAGAGTCCGGAAACTCATTATCAAGCCAAGTTGTTGCTTCCACCGTATTTTTTTCCCTTCAGAAAACAGTATTTTATCAAAACACGAAATTCCTTTTATTTCATTTTTTTCACAATAACAAAATTTGCTTCACAAAAGACGCTCTATCTCACAAACTAATTGACTTACAGACGTCAAATTTTGACACGAATCAGTTGAAGGTTGGTACTATATAAAAATAATATGCATTTTATACTAGCGACGCCATCTATGTGTCAGACCGGGGACTTATCAGCCAACCTGTTAGTTGGTCCATTGCGGTTCCTAAAATTCTTTCCATCTTCCTCTTCGTGTCTGTCTCGCTCCGGTAGGAATGAGTCCATTCTATGATAATGTGTCCTTCGGATGCGCCTAGGTCCTCCACCCCAATGCCTTCATGATGGCGAGAATACTCCTCAAACTGCATTCTCGCAAGTCGGTCATAGTCTGAAAGAAATAAGAGCCCAGTATCTTGTTTCGTCTGGGAGATAGTGCTGGACACTGGCACAGGAAGTGAAATGAATCTTCCGTAGCCTCGGGGTCCAGACATTACCTACAAATATCATCATTCGCTAGACCGATCCTTACCATATGTTTCCACAGAGTGTTGTGTCCTGTTATGATGCATGTTATCGCATGAAAATGCTGATATCGCATCTAAATAACGGCCTCATCGATAGAAGTTCCGCAGCTTTTGCAATAGCAGATATGTCAGCCTGAAAAATGCTGCATTTATCGTCCAACTTAAAGGACTCCTTAAGTTCCAACTCCTTGCAGTAAATTCCGCTGCCTGTACCCTCGGCCATTTTCCAAAGTGTATCCTATTTTCGTCTCAGTCCTCTATGCTCGGGATAATTGAATCCAGGTTATTCTCATACATATGCCGTGTCGCCATATAGTCAGTTTTCATATGTCGTCCGGCATAGACTATCAGTTCAGTGTGTCTGCAGCCCGTGCTCTCAAATGAGTCCAGGAGCCTCAGTCTGATCAGTATGACCTCCGCGGACTTCCTAATATGCAGGTTCAGGGGACATATACCCATCAATACCTCCAGTGCTGCGGTAGCCATTGACCTCATTGCCCCGGTCATGTAGATGAGGGCCGTTCTATTTATACCACCATACATGACATCCATACACAGCTACTGGCCTTATCACAAGCTTCTGACATGCGTATAATGCCGCATAGGTCTTCTTCATACGATCCGCTAAATTCTCGATCCAATTCAGTTTGGAGTCCAGGACAATCCCCAGGTAACGTGCCTATTTCGAGAGTGTCAATTTCGTCCCCTGAAATTCTGGATCTTTGTATCGATTCAGTCTCCTTTTCCTGGTAAAGATCACCAAATCAGTGTTCCTAGGATTTACTCCTAATCCACCACCACTGGCCCATTCTGATAGGGATTTCAGTGACTCACTCATCACGAATTTGCCTGAAACCATTATGACAATGTCATCCGCATACGCCGCCACATTTATACCCCTATTACTCAGGACGCCAAGAATCTCAACCACTATAATTAGCCAGAGCACAGGTGATATTACCCCTCCCTGCGAAAGTCCTCTCGTCGTAGTCGCTTGTCGTTTGGAATCTGCCAATGCCGCTTCGATGCTCCTGTGGCGTAGCATTGCCTCAATTGACTGTTTATTATACCCTGCGCCACACTGTGGAACAGGGTATTATAAGTTAGTGCATATATTTGCATCACTCAGAAAGAGACGAGATAGACACAGGGTGTCTTTGGCAATAAAGCTCAGGGTGGGCCCCTGAATCGATTTAGCCATGTCCGTCTGTCTGCCTGTTCGTGCTTCTGTCTATGAACACATTTTTATGATCAAAGTTTATGTCGTGCTTTTAGTCCAATCGTCTTCAAATTTAGCGCAGTATATTTTATGGGTCAGAATATATCCCTATTGATTTTTTAAGAAATCGGTTCAGATTTAGACATAGCCCCTATGTCTTTCGCCTGATATGCACTTATATGCCCTCAGAAGCCAAAGTTTTACTTCGTGTGTTGAAATGGAGCATAATTAATCATACACTTAAAAAAATATTTACGTGATATTAAAGATTACGCAACCTAAATTATAGGATGCGAAATTTACAAAATATTAAGGACAAATTTCTTTAAAATAATGAAATTTTAATTAAAATAAAGTTTATAATTTTTGCTTCAAAAATTTTTTTCATTAAATTTAGGACACAAATCTTGAAATTTTGTGTCTCTTTCTCCTGAAGTTCTAGATCTTTGAAGTCAGCCAAGTTTCCATTAAAATAAAGAAAAACATTTTTAAATTAAAGAAATCGTCTTTAACTCAACTGACATATTGTATTTTTAAATTTAAGATAAAATAGCTTGAAATATAGGCTAAAACTTATTTGAAGGATTTGCATCTTAGGTTCAAAGTTTTTTTTAGCATTAAGAAAACTGTTTTTACTTTGAAGTACCTGGCATAATTTGGATTTTGAAATTGGAATTTGTTTGTACTTAAATACCTTTATTAATATATAGCAAAAAACAGAATAAAAATTTGATAAATGAGATGTGTATCCAATTTTAATTTTATTGATCCTAGATTTAAAGCCAGGGAGGTCCGTAAAAATGTCTATTTTAAAGAAGCCGCGTCCTTGGCTCGGAATCAATACCAAAATCCTTAAGCGAAGTTCAACATCTTTGGATTAAAGTAAACATTTTTTGAGTGTATAGAAAATTTTGTCAAAATTCTATTTCTATAGAAAATTTTGTCAACATTTTATTTCTATAGAAAATTTTGTCAAAATTTTATTTCTATAGAAAATTTTGTCTAAATTTTATTTCCATAGAAAATTTTTCAAAATTTTATTTCTATAGAAAATTTTGTCAAAATTTTATGTTTATAGAAAATTTTACCAAAATTTTATTTTTATAGAAAATTTTGCCAAAATTCTATTTCTCTTTTTATTTTTTTACAATTTTGTCAAAATTTTATTTCTACAGAAAATTTTGTCAAAATTTTATTTCTGTAGAAAATTTTGTCAAAATTTTATTTCTTTAGAAAACTTTGTCAAAATTTTATTTCTATAGAAAATTTTGTCAAAATTTCATTTCTATACAAAATTTTGTCAAAATTTGATTTCTATAGAAAGTTTTGACAAAATTTTATTTCTAAAGAAAATTTTGTCAAAATTTTATTTCTATTGAAAATTTTGTCAAAATGATATTTCAATAGAAAATTTTGTCAAAATGTTATTTCTATAGAAAATTTTATCAAAATTTTATTTCTATAGAAAATTTTGTCAAAGTTTTATATCTATAGAAAAATTTGTTAAAATTTTATTTCTATAGAAAATTTTGTCAAAATTTTATTTCTGTAGAAAATTTTGTCAAAATTTTATTTCAATAGAAAATTTTGTCGAAATTTTATTAAAATTTTATTTCCATAGAAGCTATTGTCAAAATTTTATTTCAATAGAAACTTTTGTCAACATTTTATTTCTATAGAAAATTTTGTCAAAATTTTATTTCTATAGACAATTTTGTCAAAATTTTATTTTTATAGAAAATTTTGTCATAATTTCATTTCTATAGACAATTTTGTCACAATTTTATTTCTATAGAAAAATTTGTGAAAATTTTATTTCTATAGAAAATTTTGTCAACATTTTATTTCTATAGAAAATTTTGTCAAAATATTATTTCTATAGAAAATTTTGTAACAATTTCATTTCTATAGACAATATTGTCACAATTTTATTTCTATAGAAAATTTTGTCAACATTTTATTTCTATAGAGAATTTTGTCAAAATTTTATTTCTATAGAAAATTTTGCCATAATTTCATTTCTATAGACAATTTTGTCAAAATTTTATTTCTATAGACAATTTTGTCAAAATTTTATTTCTATAGAAAATTTTGTCATAATTTCATTTCTATAGACAATTTTGTCACAATTTTATTTGTATAGAAAAATTTGTGAAAATTTTATTTCTATAGAAAATTTTGTCAAAATTTTATTTCTATAGAAAATTTTGTCAAAATTTTACTTCTATAGAACATTTTGTCAAAATTTTATTTCTATAGACAATTTTATCAAAATTTTATTTCTATAGAAAATTTTGTCATAATTATATTTCTATAGACAATTTTATCAAAATTTTATTTCTATAGAAAATTTTGTCAAAATTTTATTTCTATAGAAAATTTTGTCAAAATTTTATTTCTATAGAAAATTTTGTCAAAATTTTATTTCTATAGAAAATTTTGTCAAAATTTTATTCTATAGAAAATTTTTGTCAAAATTTTATTTCTATAGAAAATTTTGTCAAAATTTTATTTCTAAAAAAACTATCTCAAAATTTTAATTCCATAGAAAATGTCAAAATTTTATTTCTATAGAAAATTTTGTCAAAATTTTATTTCTATAGAAAATTTTTGTCAAAATTTTATTTCTATAGTAAATTTTGTCAAAATTTTATTTCTAAAAAAACTATCTCAAAATTTTAATTCCATAGAAAATTTTGTCAAAAATTTAATTCCATAGAAAATTTTGTCAAAAATTTATTTCTATAGAAAATTTTGTCAAAATTTTATTTCTATAGAAAATTTTGTCAAAATTTTATTTCTATAGAAAATTTTGTCAAAATTTTATTTCTATAGAAAATTTTGTCAAAATTTTACTTCTATAGAACATTTTGTCAAAATTTTATTTCTATAGACAAATTTATCAAAATTTTATTTCTATAGAAAATTTTGTCAAAATTTTATTTCTATAGATAATTTTGTCAAAATTTTATTTCTATAGAAAATTTTTTCAAAATTTTATTTCTATAGAACATTTTTGTCAAAATTTTTTTTCTATATAAAATTTTGTCAAAATTTTATTTCTATAGAAAATTTTGTCAAAATTTTATTTCTATAGAAAATTTTGTCATAATTTCATTTCTATAGACAATTTTGTCACAATTTTATTTCTATAGAAAATTTTGTGAAAAATTTTACTTCTATAGAAAATTTTGTCAAAATTTTATTTCTGTAGACAATTTTATCAAAATTTTATTTCTATAGAAAATTTTGTCAACATTTTATTTCTATAGACAATTTTGTCAAAATTTTATTTCTATCAAAAATTTTGTCAAATTTTTTTTTGTAGAAAATTTTGTCAAAATTTTATGTTTACAGAAAATTTTGCCAACATTTATTTTTATAGAAAATTTTGCCAAAATTTTATTTCTATAGACAATTTCGTCAAAATTTTATTTCAATAGACAATTTTGTCAAAATTTTATTTCTATAGAAAATTTTGTCAAAATATTATTTCTATAGAAAATTTTGTCAAAATTTTTTTTATAGAAAAGTCTGCCAAATTATTATTTTTATAGAAAATTTTGCCAAAATTTTATTTTTATAGAAAATTTAGCCAAAATTTTATTTCTATAGAAAATTTAGTCAAAATTTTATTTCTTAGAAAATTTTGTCGAAATTTTATTTCTTAGAAAATTTTGTCGAAATTTTATTTCTATAAAAAATTTTGTCAAAATTTTATTTCTATAGAAAATTTTGTCATAATTTTATTTCTATAGAAAGTTTTATCAAAATTTTATTTCTATAGAAAATTTAGTTAAAATTTTATTTCTGTAGAAAATTTTGTCGAAATTTTATTTTTATAGAAAATTTTGTCGAAATTTTATCAAAATTTTATTTCTATAGAAAATTTTATCAAAATTTTATTTCCATAGAAGCTATTGTCAAAATTTTATTTCTATAGAAACTTTTGTCAAAATTTGATTTCTATAGAAAATTTTGTCAAATTTGATTTCTATGGAAAATTTTGTCAAAATTTTATTTCTATGGAAAATTTTTGATAAATTTCATTTCTATAGACACTTTCGTCACAATTTTATTTCTATAGAAAATTTTGTCAAAATTTTATTTCTATGGAAAATTTTGTCAAAATTTTATTTCTATAGAAAATTTTGTCAAAATTGTATTTCTATCGAAAATTTTGCCAAAATTGTATTGCTATAGAAAATGTTGTCAAATTTTTATTTCTATAGACAATTTTGTCAAAATTTTATTTCGGTAGAAAAATCCTTATATTGACTGGTTTTTTACTAACATTGTGCTCTGTCCCAGAACTTAGCCGATTAAAATTTTATGTTTACAGACTTTGTATAAGTCAGGCAATTTTGTCTAAATCGGGTCAGATTTAAATATATTTATATGGGAACATATTCGTGTATGCATAGCACCAAGCACATTTGAAAGATTTAAGATGGTATCGAGAATATAGATACACAAAATGGTGCAGGGTATATAAAAGTCTCCCGAATCCTTCATTACTTGTCCGTGCCGTCTATATATTTTGGAGAGATAAAAATCTTTTCAAATCGGTTCAGATTTAAATATTTGTGTATGTGAAATAGCTTCCAACAAATTTTAAGGATTTGAAGTGGTGAAGGGCCCGCCGACTTTCCTTAGTTAGTTATAATATGGCAGGCGAACGTCGGTACATGTGTGGTATAGACTACATTATATGTCGTCTGTTTTTCCTTACTAATTTCGATGAAATTCTCCTTAAAACATTTAATAAATATTAGAAGATAAATTCATCGTGTAATTTTTATAAAAATTACTAATTCTTTCATCTCAAATAATGCCAAGTAATTTTGGTTACATAACCATTTGTCAACCTTCATTAAAATATCTTTAATGGAAATTTAATCAAAAAGTTTCCTCACTGGGGGGAAGGATTACTTTACAAATGTGTATGTGTGTGTTTGTTGTGTGTTTGTTCGCTTTTGTTATTAGCGATTACTTGCGGTTGAGTCATTGTAATTTATCACAATTGCCAAGTAGATCCTCTGTTTACCAGGGTGATATATTCATCGACGCAGTACAATCCAAATGGAAAACCACAAAATTGTTAAAGGTTTTCAATTGAAAATTCCCATTGAATGACAGAGGCATGGCCTTCAGGCGGGCACATAATCATCGCTCAATCCTTCTTTGCTTAAGCTTGGAAAACTCATTCTCTTTTTGCGTTGCGCATACTGTGATTGGCACTTCACTAAAATTTGGGTTCGCCCTGGCCTGTTTAAATCACTGAAAGAGATCACAGAATAATTTTACCTTTCACTTTGGGTAACTCTGGGTGATTTTGTTGTGAAAACACATCTGGTTCCAGACAAATTGTTACAAATTCATCACTTTAATAGCTCCTTCTGCTCCAGGCAGGACTTAAATGCCATCAACCGTACAATCCGCAAAATGACCGAAAACTTAAAAACCCACAAAATATTTAATGCCAAAAAAAGTAATAAATTTCAAATGAATATCATTCTTCTCGATTCTTTTGTTAGTAAATCTCCATTTCTATGGAAGAGGGGTATATCAAACCCCATTAAGGCCATTGATTGGTTGGGAGGAGAAAAGGGAAAACCTCGAGAGCTATGCAAGCTAAATTGCTAACTCTTTCGAAAACAAATGATGGGAAATGAAATAATTACATTTGTAAACCTTAATCATTAAAACGATACAAATGTTGTACGCATTCAAAGGCGATTTGTTATCGTTTTTTTTTTTTTTTTGTTTTTCAAAATACTGATTAAATGAAATTTGTGGTTAGTGGTCAATGGAATTTTGTTCTACGATTTGAAACAGTTTAGAATGTGGTTGTGATAGCCCCAGCTACTTGAGAGTCAACGTGGATATAGAAGTTATATATGTAGCTTCCCATCCAGACTCTGGCGAACCCAAAAACATTTCAAGGCTATAATTCTGGAAATTGATGATTAAAAAAAAACTCGGACTCCATTTGTTTTTTTTTTTTTTTAATTTACTATTGAGATCTAAGACACACAAATGAGAATTATATCGTATTTTATTTCCATGGCTCTCTATTAAAATAAACCTGAAGGATATACAAACCGATACGACTGTGGGAAATTTCTACGAAAATTTTTCCAATTAAAGTCTTAATTGAATTTTAAATAATATTCAATTAAAAATTTAATGGATTCAAAAAATGTCTTAATTGAAAAAAAAAAAACAAGTATATACGGCCGTAAGTTCGGCCAGGCCGTAGCTCCACCTCCACCATGGATTGCATAGAAACTTCTACTGAAAACTGTCATCCACAATCGAATTACTTGGGCTGCGGTAACACTTGCCGATGGCAAGGTATCTTAAAACTTCCTAACACCGTAATATATACCACATAGTCTATACGTGGTATATATTAAACTAAAAACGACCGATTAAATACGTATATAATTTAGTTTAAAGTTCCTATAGAAATAAAATTTTGACAACATTTTCTATAGAAGTAAAATTTGGAAAAAATTTTGTATAGAAATAAAATTTGAAAAAAAAATTTCTATAGAAATAAATTTTTGACAAAATTTTCTATAAAAATAAAATTTTTACAAAATTTTCTATAGAAATAAAATTTTGACAAAATTTCCTATAGAAATAAAATTTTGATAAAATTTTCTTCAGAAATAAAATTTTGACAAAATTTTCTATAGAAATAAAATTTTGACAAAATTTTCTATAGAAATAAAATTTTGACAAAATTTCCTATAGAAATAAAATTTTGACAAAATTTTCTATAGAAATAAAATTTTGAAAAAATTTTCTATAGAAATAAAATTTTGACAAATTTTTGTATAGAAATATCATTTTGGCAATGTTTTCTATAAAAATAAAATTTTGGTAGATTATTTTTGGCTTGAGTGGCAACCATGATTATGAACCAATTATGATTATGGACCCATTTTTGTGTGATTGGGGATCGGCTATACATAACTATGGACCGATATGGACCAATTATGGCATGGTTATAAGCGGCCTTATACTAACACCACGTTGCAAATTCCAACCGGATGAATTTTGCTCCTCCAAGAGGCTCCGGAGATCAAATCTGGGGAACGGTTTATATGGGGAGGCTATATATAATTATGGACAGATATGGACCAATTCTTGCGTGTTTGTTAGAGACCACATTCTAACACCATGTTCCAAATTTCAACCGGATCGGATGAAATTTGTTTCTCCTTGAGCCTCCGCAAGCCAAATCTGCGGATCGGTTTATATGGGGGCTATATATAATTATGAACCGATGTGGACCAATTTTTGCATTGATGTTAGAGACCATATACTAACACCACGTTCCACATTTGAACCGGATCGCATGAATTTTGCTCCTCCAAGAGGCTCCGAGGTCAAATCTGGAGATTGGTTTATATGGCGGCTATATATAATTATGGACCGATATGGACCAATTTTTGCATGGTTGTTACAGACAATATACTAACACTATGCACCAAATATCAAGCGGATCGGATGAATTTGAACCTTCAATAGGCTCCGGAGGTCTAATCTGGGGTTCGGTTTATATGGGGGCTATATATAATTATGAACCAATATGGACCAATTGTTGTATGGTTGTTAGAGACCAAATACCAACATCATGTACTAAATTTCAGCCGGATCGGATGAAATGCGCTTCTCTTTGAAGCTCCGCAAACCAAATCTGGGGATCGGTTTATATGTATGCTATATATGGGCCGATGTGGACCAATTTTTGCATGGTCATTAGAAAACATATTCCAACACCATGTACAAAGTTTCAAGCGGATCGGATGAATTTTGCACCTTCAAGAGGCTCCGGAGGTCAAATCTGGGGATCGGTTTATATGGGGGCTAAATATATTTATGAACCGATATGGACCACTTTTCGTATGGTTGTTAGAGACCATATACCAACATCGTGTACCAAATTTCAGCCGGATCGGATGAAATTTGTTTCTCTTGAGCCTTCGCAAACCAAATCTGGGGATCGGTATATATGGGGTCTATATAAAATGATGGACCGATGTGGTCCAATTTTTGCATGGTTGATAGAGACCATATACCAACATCATGTAACGAATTTCAGCCGGATCGGATGAAATGCGATTCTCTTTGAAGCTCCGCAAACCAAATCTGGGGATCGGTTAATATGGGGGCTATATATAATTATGGACCGATGTGGACCAATTTTTGCATGGTTATTAGAGACTATATACCAACACAATGTACCAAATTTCAGCCAGATCTGATGATCTGCTTCTCTTGGAGGCTCCCCAAGCCAAATCTGGGGGTCCGTTTATATGGGGGGGGGGCTATACGTAAAAGTGGACCGATATGGCCCATTTGAAATACCATCCAACCTACAGCAATAACAACTACTTGGGCCAAGTTTCAAGTCGATAGCTTGTTTCGTTCGGAAGTTAGCGTGATTTCAACAGACGAACGGACGGACATGCTTAGATCGACTCAGAATTTCACCACGACCCAGAATATGTATACTTTATGGGGTCTTACAGCAATATTTCGATGTGTTATAAACAGAATGACAAAGTTAATATACCCCCATCCTATGGTGGAGGGTAAAAAAAAAACCAAACATTTTCGTGAGTCACGCGTGATTCACGCTAAGCTGTGAATGAAATTGAATCGAAATCTCGTGAATTTGGACTAAGGTTAGGTTAGGTTAGGTTAGGTTATGTGGCAGCCCGATGTATCAGGTTCACTTAGACTATTCAGTCCATTGTGATACCACAGTGGTGAACTTCTCTCTTATCACTGAGTGCTGCCCGATTCCATGTTAAGCTCAATGACAAGGGACCTCCTTTTTATAGCCGAGTCCGAACGGCGTTCCACATTCCAGCGAAACCACTTAGAGAAGCTTTGAAACCCTCAGAAATGTCACCAGCATTACTGAGGTGGGATAATCCACCGCTGAAAAACGTTTTGGTGTTCGGTCGTAGCAGGAATCGAACCCACGACCTTGTATATGCAAGGCGGGCATGCTAACCATTGCACCACGGTGGCTCCCTTTGAATTTGGACTAAACAAAAATGTGTGGCGCGTGAGCGTGAGTAAAAATCAAATAGTGTTCGTGAGTGAGTAAAATTTCTCCGAAATCACGCTCCCGATAAAAATTCACTTTCACGATCCAACTTACGCCTAGGATAAAATTCACGTTCATGATAAAATTCATGTTTACGATAAAATTCACACTCACGGTAAAACAGATACACAAAAAGTCACAATCACGAACAAATTCACGTTCACGATTAAATTCAAGCTCACCGATTTTAATCACCTTTACTTATTTAGGCTTAAGATTTCAATAGGGTGAGTCACGATAAAATTCATGAATTACAAAAATTTTATTGAGCCACTAAAATTGTCGTGTTCCGAAAATATTCCTGAATCACGAGATTTGTCGTGAAGTACGAAAATTATCGTGAATCGTGCGAAAGCGTGAGCCATAAACGTTCTTTATGTGTGAGCGTGCGCGAGTATGACTTTTCATTTCGTGAAGTGACGTGAGCGTGAATTCCTACCCACATGGCGTGCCTGCACACAAAGAAAGTTTCATTAAAAGTCAGCCAACGAAAAATTTTCATTGATATACCGAAACATTTTCATTAATATAATGAAAATATTCGTTAATAGTACGAAACGTTACGTTGATTTGAAGAAAATTCGTTACATCAACGAAAAAATTCGTGGTATTAACGAATTCGTTTCATTGACTGACTTTTAACGACACATTTCATTAATATAACGAAACTTTTTCTATTAGTGTGTGTACAAATAATTCTTCGTGAATGTGTTTGAGCGCGTATGAAATTCCACTCACACTCGAACCTAAGTATATATTTACTGTAAAATAACAAAAAAATAAACAAATAAATCCAATAACAAAACAAACTATTTTGTAGTCACAATATCCCAAATTTGCCCACAGACAACATTCTCTACCGCCTAAACGAATGAGCGTGGCGACCCGAAATTTTGGCTAGACGCTTCTTAAATGACTTCAACATGATTAAAAGTAAAAAAAACAAGTATATACGGCCGTAAGTTCGGCCAGGCCGAATCTTATGTACCCTCCACCATGGATTGCGTAGGAACTTCTACTAAAGGCTGTCATCCACAATCGAATTACTTGGGTTGCGATAACACTTGCCGATGGCAAGGTATGGTAAAACTTTTTAACACTGTCTTCTAAATTGTAAGTTAGCCCATACGGGGTATATATTAAACAAAAAAAGGCCGATTAAATAAGTATATAATCTAGTTTGACAAAATTTTCTATAGAAATAATTTTTTGACTAAGTTTTCTATAGTAACAAAATTTTGACAAAATTTTCTATAGTAACAAAATTTTGACAAAATTTTCTATAGAAATAAAATTTTGACAAAATTTTCTATAGAAATAAAAACTTGACAAAATTTTCTATAGAAATAAAATGTTGACAAAATTTTCTATGAAAGTAAAATGTTGACAAAATTTTCTATAGCAATAAAATTTTGACAAAATTTTCTATAGAAATAAAATGTTGACAAAATTTTCTATAGAAATAAAATGTTGACAAAATGTTCTATAGAAATAAAATGTTGACAACATTGTCTAATGAAATATAATGTTGACAAAATTTTCTACAGAAATAAATTTTTTCCAAAATTTTCTATAGAAATAAAATTTTGACAAAATTTTCTATGGAAATAAAATGTTGACAAACATTGCTATAGAAATAAACTTTTTACAAATCTTTCTATAGAAATGAAATTTTGACAAAACTTTCTATAGTAATAAAATTTGACAATTTTTACATGGCTGTTAGAGGCCATATACTAACGAAATGTACCAAATTTCAACCGCATCGGATGACTTTTGCTCCTCCAAGAGGCTCCGGAGGTCAAATCTGGGGATCGGTTTATATGGGAGCTATATATAATTATGGACCGATATGGACCAATTTTTGCATGGTTGTTAGAGACCATATACTAACACCACGTACTAAATTTCAATTGGATCGGATGAATTTTGCTCATCCAAGAGGCTCCAGAGTTCAAATCTGGGGATCGGTTTATATGGGAGCTATATATAATTATGGACGATATGGACCAATTTTTGCATGCTTGTTAGAGACCGTATACTAACATCAGGTACCCAATTTCAAACGGATCGGATGAATTTTGCCCCTCCAAGAGGCTCCGGAGGTCAAATCTGGGGATCGGTTTATATGGGAGCTATATATAATTATGGACCGATATGGACCAGTTTTTGCATGGTTGTTAGAGACCATATACTAACACCACGTACCAAATTTCAATCGGGTAGGATGAAGTTTGCTCCTCCAAGAGGCTCCGGAGCTCAAATCTGGGGATCGGTTTATATGGGAGCTATATATATTTATGGACCGATATGGACCAATTTTTGCATGGTTATTAGAGACCGTATACTAACATCAGGTACCAAATTTCAACCGGATCGGATGAATTTTGCTCCTCCAAGAGGCTCCGGAGGTCAAATCTGGGGATCGGTTTATATGGGGGCTATATATAATTATGGACCGATATGGACCAATTTTTGCATGGTTGTTAGAGACCGTATACTTAGACCACGTACCAAATTTCAACCGGATCGGATGAATTTTGCTGCTCCGGAAGGCTCCGCAAGCCAAATTTGGGGATCGGTTTATATGGGGGCTATACGTAAACGTGGGCCGATATGGCCCATTTTCAATACCATCCGACCTACATCAATAGCAACTACTTGTGCCAAGTTTCAAGTCGATAGCTGGTTTCGTTCGGAAGTTAGCGTGATTTCCACAGACGGACGGACAGCCGGACAGACGGACAGACGGACAGACGGACAGACGGACGGACGGACGGACATGCTTAGATCGACTCAGAATTTCACCACGACCCAGAATATATATACTTTATGGGGTCTTAGAGCAATATTTCGATGTGTTACAAACGGAATGACAAAGTTAATATACCCCCATCCTATGGTGGAGGGTATAAAAATTGCGATACCAATTTTGAGAATTTTTCCAGATTATGCAAAATATTTATCTCCAACTAAGAGGTAATTCATAAATAGAAATTAAATTTTGACAAAATTTTTTATAGAAATAAAATTTTGAAAAATTTTCTACAGAAACAAAATTTTGACAAAATTTTCTTTAGAAATAAAATTTTGAGAAATTTTTCTAGAAAAATAAAATTTTGACAAAATTTTCTATAGAAGTAAAATTTTGACAAAGTATTCTATAGAAATACAATTTTGAGAAAATTTTCTATAGAAATAAAATTTTAACAAAATTTTCCCAGAATATATATACTTTATGGGGTCTTAGAGCAATATTTCGATGTGTTACAAACGGAATGACAAAGTTAATATACCCCCATCCTATGGTGGAGGGTATAAAAATTGCGATACCTATAAAAATTCGGGGTCGAAAGGGTTAATAATTAAAACTGCCATAAATCTACAAGCGACCGGCTTTAATTCTACTAACGCTTCCTCAATAAAACGTTTGGTCATTTTAGATTATGTTTTGCTTTAAATTCCAATCAAGAATTCAAGAGTTTTCTAAATGGATGACCATTCAGAGAATTTTCTCCCCCTAAAAGGATTTTTTTTTTAAATTCATACACACGCAGTTTATAAAATCTCATATGCTGCACATATTTTGGGATGCTACTTTCATATGAATATTAAAAAAATCTCCATATAACTGGGAGATATGAATATAAAATATAATTGAATGGAGAACCAAATCCATAAAAGAATTTATAAAATCATTTCACATATTTAATGAACATGAAGCAATATGGAATGGAAATAAAATTTCTATGGTCTGTTGATAGGGATAGAATGAACGTGGGCAAAGAATTTTCAATGTGCCAAAAAAATAAAAGCACCCACATCTAGGAATACAACTAACCATGGAACTTCCTAAAGGATTGGATACCAATAAATAAAAAAGAGTAGTTTTTGTGACAGGCAGCTGTAGAGATATGGGTCTTTTGACTTGAAGCAAATATAATGTCAATAATAAAATCAAATAAAATTTCAGTGATTTCAATTCAAGACAAGAAAGTAGAAGATTTTATTGAAATCGGAATTTTCGGTATCCATTAGTTTAACTTATTTTGTTAAAATTTGTTGCCATGAAACTGCATCCTTTAGGAAAAACTCTATGAGCTATGAAATACAAAGCAGACATTATAAGGGTTTTGCTACCCTACACCAAATACGAAATTTTAGATAAACAAACGTGTTTACCAAACCACGTACCAAATATAGGTTTTGGAAACAGAGATATCAAAATTTTGCATTTATTATAAAAATTTTCACCAGTTTCCAGATTATGCAAAATATTTATCTCCAACTAAGATGTAATTCATAAATAGAAATTAAATTTTGACAAAATTTTCTATACAAATAAAATTTTGAAAAATTTTCTACAGAAACAAAATTTTGACAAAATTTTCTTTAGAAATAAAATGTTGAGAAATTTTTCTAGAAAAATAAAATTTGACAAAATTTTCTATAGAAGTAAAATTTTGACAAAGTATTCTATAGAAATACAATTTTGAGAAAATTTTCTATAGAAATAAAATTTTAACAAAATTTTCTACAGAAATAAAATTTTGAGAAAATTTTCTATAGAAATACAATTTTGACAAAATTTTCTATTGAAATAAAATTTTGACAAAATTTTCTATAGAAATAAAAATTCGACACAATTTCTATAAAAAAAAATTTTCTATAGAAATAAAATTTTGATAAAATTTTCTATAGAAATTAAATTTTAAAAATTTTTATAGAAATACAATTTTGACGAAATTTTCTATAGAAAACGATTTTTGACAAAATTTTCTATAGAAATAAAATTTTTACAAAATTTTCTACAGAAATAAAATGTTGACAAAATTTTCTATAGAAATAAAATTTTGACAAAATTTTCTATAGAAATAAAATTTTGATAAAATTTCCTATAGAAATAACATTTTGGTAAAATTTCCTATAAAAATAAAATTTTGACAAAATTTCCAATGGAAATAAAATTTTCACAAAAGTTTCTACAGACATAAAATTTTGACAAAATTTTCTTTAGAAATAAAATTTTGACAAAATTTTCTATAGAAATAAAATTTTGACAAAATTTTCTGTAGAAATAAAGTTTTGACTGAATTTTCTATAGAAAAAATTTGACAATATTTTCTATAGAAATAAAATTTTGACAAAATTGTCTACGGAAATAAAATTTTGACAAAATTTTCTATAGAAATAAAATTTTGAAAAAATTTTCTATAGAAATAAAAATTTGACAATATTTTCTATAAAAATAACATTTTGACAAAATTTTTTATGGAAATAAAATTTTGACAAAATTTTCTATAGCAATTTTGAGAATTTTTCCAGATTATGCAAACTATTTATCCCCAACTAAGAGGTAATTCATAAATAGAAAATTAAATTTTGACAAAATTTTTTATAGAAATAAAATTTTGAAAAATTTTCTACAGAAACAAAATTTTGACAAAATTTTCTTTAGAAATAAAATTTTGAGAAATTTTTCTAGAAAAATAAAATTTTGACAAAATTTTCTATAGAAGTAAAATTTTGACAAAGTATTCTATAGAAATACAATTTTGAGAAAATTTTCTATAGAAATAAAATTTTAACAAAATTTTCTACAGAAATAAAATTTTGAGAAAATTTTCAATAGAAATAAAATTTTGACAAAATTTTCTATAGAAATAAAAATTTGACACAATTTCTATAAAAAAAAATTTTCTATAGAAATAAAATTTTGACAAAATTTTTCTATAGAAATTAAATTTTAAAAATTTTTATAGAAATACAATTTTGACGAAATTTTCTATAGAAAACGATCTTTGACAAAATTTTCTATAGAAATAAAATTTTTACAAAATTTTCTACAGAAATAAAATGTTGACAAAATTTTCTATAGAAATAAAATTTTGACAAAATTTTCTATAGAAATAAAATTTTGATAAAATTTCCTATAGAAATAACATTTTGGTAAAATTTCCTATAGAAATAAAATTTTGACAAAATTTCCAATGGAAATAAAATTTTGACAAAAGTTTCTACAGACATAAAATTTTGACAAAATTTTCTATAGAAATAAAATTTTGACAAAATTTTCTGTAGAAATAAAGTTTTGACTGATTTTTCTATAGAAAAAATTTGACAATATTTTCTATAGAAATAAAATTTTGACAAAATTGTCTACGGAAATAAAATTTTGACAAAATTTTCTATAGAAATAAAATTTTGAGAAAATTTTCTATAGAAATAAAAATTTGACAATATTTTCTATAAAAATAACATTTTGACAAAATTTTGATAAAATTTTGACAAAATTTTCTATAGAAATAAAATTTTGACAAAATTTTCTATAGCAATTTTGAGAAATTTTCTATAGAAATAAAATCTTGAAAAAATTTTGTTTTAGAAATAAAATCTTGAAAAAATTTAATACAGAAATACATTTTTTTCTAAAGAAATATTTGTTTTCTATAGAAATAACTTCTGTAGAAATAAAATTTTGACGAAATTTGCGATAGAAATAAAAATTTTTGATTGGTAGTTCTTTGGTGAAATTTTCTCCAAATTTTATTTGGCTCGAGTGGCAACTGTGTCCGTAATGCAAATCATGGCATCGGTTTATATTGGAGACCAATATAGACCAATTTTTGCGTGATTGTTAGGGAGCACATACTACACTCAAAAAAAGTGAATCCTATTTTATTATATTTTAGTTTTTGAAATATTATGTTTTGAAAAAGTTTCCTTGACTTTAATAATAAGTGAACTGAAAATGGGGGAAAAAGTTATACACAATTGAAGCATAAATAATAAATAAATTCGTGTCTTCCATAAAATAGTTTCGAAATTCTTAAAATTTGAAAATTTTACCAATAATGCGCCAATCTTGAACTTCGTATCCCAGCAAAAAAAGCGTCGCCAAGAAAGTAATGAAAATGTTCTTTTTGGATGCGGAAGTGGTGCAAAATTGACGCAGAAGCGATGAATTTAACATGGACTTGTCATAGGACGGAAGTCCTCCATTTCAACGGCCGTTGTACTGAATTTGCATCACTTCTTTAGGTGTGATCCGAATTCAATGTTGTGGATGTAACTTAAAAAATTCTGTGATAATTTGCCAAATAAATAATTTTTATAATTTTTTATAATTTTTAATGGATTCTAACGCTTGTCGGAAACGTTTGACCATTTAAAGTATGAAAAATACAAATTATAAAAAAATCGAATTAAAAGAACTTCCTGGTAGTTAAAATAAAGAACATCATTTGGAGTGCATCTTCTGGAAGTGCTTTTAAAGTTGTGCCTTTGGAATAACTTTCAAATTTTTTTACTGGGATGGTACAAAAAACATTTTTGCAATTTTGAGGACAGATCAAGCAGAGCAGTTCAACCAGTTACTTCCCGAAGATAAATTTAAAGATTTTACCTATGAAGACTAGATCAGATTCAGGATTTATAAGAACCATTTTTATTTGAGTTTTAGAGGAATCATTAACATCTCTTGTAATTGTGTAAGAAAATTATAAAATAACGTCTTGATTTGAAATCTTAAATCTGTAGATTTTCATCCGAGAAGTAAATTATGGAAGTTTTACATTGAGTTTCAAGCAATTGTCATGATCGGTGCGCCTTCTATACCCTCAAGAAGTGAAATCGGTCTATATGGAGGCATAAAAACCGATAAAAACTTATAAGAACTTAATCCGATACACGGTTTTGTGAGTCTAAAATACAAGTATATTTACAATTTCAGGCAAATCGGATAAAACCTACGGTTTCTAGAAACCCAAGGAGTTAAATCGGGAAATCATTCTTATGGGGCTATACTAACATATGGACCGATACTCACCGTTTTCGGCACACCTCTTTATGGCCCGAATATATCTCTAGATTTTCAATTTCTGGTAAATTGAATAAAAACTGCGGATTCTAGATGCCCAAAGAATAATAATGGGAGATCGGTCTATATAGGGGATATACCAAAACATGGGCCGTTACTCTCAATTTTTGGCATAACTCTTTATGGTCCGAAAATACCTCTAGACCTCGAAAATACCAAGAAGTAAAATCGGGAGATCGGTCTATATGGGGGCTATACCAAAACATGGAACGATACTCACCATTTTTGGCACACATCTTTATGGTCCTAAAATACCTCTACATTTCCAATTTCAGGCAAATTGGATAAAAACTACGGTTTTTATAAACCCAAGACCCCAAGTCGTGAGGTCGGTTTATATGGGGACTATATCAAAACCAGGACCGATATAGCCCATCTTCGAACTTGACCTGCTTACAGACAAAAGTCGAGTTTGTGCAAAATTTCAACACGATTGCTTCATTATTTAAGACTGTATCGTGATCATAACAGACAGACAGACGGTCATGTATATATCCCTTAGAATTTCTCCCAGATAAAGAATATATATATATACTTTATATAGTTGGAAATCGATATTTCGATGTGTTACAAACGGAATGAAAAATTTAGTATATCCTTAAATGTAGATTTCGTAATCTTTAATACCACGTAACTATTTTTTTCTGTGCAGAAAGTTCTTTTAATTCAATTTTTATACCCTCCACCATAGGATGGGGGGTATATTAACTTTGTCATTCCGTTTGTAACACATCGAAATATTGATCTAAGACCCCATAAAGTATATATATTCTGGATCGTGGTAAAATTCTGAGTCGATCTGAGCATGTCCGTCCGACCGTCTGTTTAAATCACGCTAACTTCCGAACGAAATAATTTATCGACTTGAAACTTGGCACAAGTAGTTGTTATTGATGTTGGTCAGATGGTATTGCAAATGGGCCATATCGGTCCACTTTTACGTAAAGCCCCCACATAAACCGACGCTTTGGACCACTTCCGGATCCAAAACGAACATTGTCACTACCCTGTTTGGCGACGCTTTTTTTCTTGGTACTCATATCTAATAGTAGGAGCGATACCTCTTATTATTGAACAGAATTTTATTTCGTTGTATTGTTCTGTTGTATGGAGTTATTTGGAATGTTTCATTCATTCTTCTCACAGTCAAATGACATTTATTTGTCTCAGTTCAAAATATCGAAAAGTTTGATATGTCCACATAGTTCTATTGGTGAAAAATAAAATATAATAAAATTCCACAAAACACTGGAACTTTTTGGTATATTGATAAACATGTGCATGTGTACCTATATGTCCATTCTAAATGACTGCTTTCAGTCAGTTACAATTCAATCAATAAAATGGTTATTTCTTCTGGCAGTATGATTTTCAACTAAGCTAATATGCCTGCAACATGGAAACGAACAGTGAACTCGTAACAACTACATCTTAAATCTAAAGAAGAAAACTTGGGGATCACTGTATATTGTGACTATATCAAAATATGGTTCTATTTGAGGTCTAGTGATAGCGCGATATTTCAAGTTCGCTTAGATTCTTCAGTCCATTGTGATACCATAGGTTAGGTTAGGTTAGGTTAGGTTAGGTTAGGTTAGGTTAGGTTAGGTTAGGTTAGGTTAGATTAGGTTAGGTTAGGTTAGTTTAGGTTAAATGGCAGCCCCATGTATCAGGTTCACTTAGACTATTCAGTCCATTGTGATACCACATTGGTGAACTTCTCTCTCATCACTGAGTGCTGCCCGATTCCATGTTAAGCTCAATGACAAGGGACCTCCTTTTTATAGCCGCGTCCGAACGGCGTTCCACATTGCAGTGAAACCACTTAGAGAAGCTTTGAAACCCTCAGAAATGTCACCAGCATTACTGAGGTGGGATAATCCACCGCCGAAAAACTTTTTGGGGTTCGGTCGAAGCAGGAATCGAACCCACGACCTTGTGTATGCAAGGCGGGTAGCTAACCATTGCACCACGGTGGCCATGAACTTCTCGCTTATCAATGAGTTCTGCCTGATTCTATGTTTAGCTCAATGACGAGGGACCTCCTTTTTGTAGCCGAACGAAATTTCATAGGAGAAGCTTTGAAGCACTCAGTAATGTCGCCAGCATAACTGAGAGGGGTTAGTCTACCTCTCAGCAAACTGTTTGCTATATGGTCAAAACTAGACAAAACGGATAGAACCAATGACCCTTTGCTTAGGTTTGGTTCTATGGGGTGCCTTGTTTTGGGGGCTTTATTAAGAGTTTCTCGTTAAAAAAACTCAAGCTTTTGCTCTCTTCCCAATTGCAACAACACTTCACAATTTCCTTGCTTTAATGCCACTGTGTATGGGAGCGTATTTCCAAAAAAAAAAGCGACGAGACAAAGGACCATTTGAAAACACCATTTCAATTCAACAGACATTTTATTTTATGCTAACTTGATTTATTTCTGTCATTCAGCAAAACATTGGGGCCATCAGTCAGACGAATATTTGTTGCATCGCCATTTGTCCAAAGTGGATGTTTGCTCAACGCAGAGATTCAACTCAAGCAAATGTTGCCCATCTGTTATGGACAACAAAAATGTCTGAACGTAGAAAAAAAATCCTCGTAGATGGTCCCATGCAATCGCATGTCCATGACCCTTTAGATACATGCGTCAATTGATAAGGCGATTTTGCTTTTAGAAAAACATGATTCCATACTTTTTTCATTGTTGTTATTTTTTTTTTTCCTTTTTTGAAGAACATTTTGTCGATGACATGCACTTGTTGGAAACTACAATTGGAGACAATAAATAACCGACCTTCACAAATAATATCAAATCTGGTAATGCAAGATGAATGAATGGATGGATGAATGGATGGATGGATGGAAAAACGAATTCTTGCTTTGTTAAATTGAACGGATTTCTGGAATTTGCTACAACATGAATGATTATACGAAAGAAAATTTATTTGTTTTTTTCGTAAAAATTTAATCAAGAATTTATATTCCATGGTTTTAACTTAAATTCCAACTTGAGTTAACTATTAGGGCTATTAGGGCTCTGAATGTTGATCCATGTATACTTAGGCTGTTAGACGAACTGCTAATGAAGAGACGTATTTCAGCCACACTAGGACAAGCAAACATACAAAAGTATGTGAACAGAGGCACTCCCCAAGGAGGAGTTCTATCACCACTTCTTTGGAATGTTGCTATAAATAACCTTCTGGTTACTCTAGAAAAAAAAGGATAAAAGTGGTGGCATACGCAGATGATGTGGCTCTGGCAGTCAGGGGAAAATTCCCATCCACAATCAGAGATATTATTCAGAGGGCCCTCCGGATGACTGAGAAATGGGCGAAAGACAATGGTCTTGGGGTAAATCCTGCAAAGACAGAATTAGTCATGTACTGCAAAGATCGCAAAACTCCCACGGTTAGGCCTATTTCCTTAGGGGTATTGAAATTCCCTTTGGTGATTTTGCAAAATACCTTGGCGTTATTTTGGACAGGAAGCTGAACTTTAAGCTTAATATTGAAGAAAGGGCGAGAAAAGCAACGGTAGCTTTGTACTCGTGCAAAAAGGCAATAGGAAACAAGTATATACGGCCGTAAGTTCGGCCAGGCCGAAGCTTATGTACCCTCCATCATGGATTGCGTAGAAACTTCATCTAAACACTGCCATCCACAATCGAATTACTTAAGTTGCGGTAACGCTTGCCGATGGCAAGGTATCTTAAAAACTCCAAACACCATCTTCTAAATTGTATGTAAGTCCATACGTGGTATATATTAAATCAAAAAAGATCGATCCAATGCGTATATAATTCTGTTTGACAAAGTAGACATAAAATTTTGACAAAATTTTCTACAGAAATAAAATTTTAACAAAATTTTCTATAGAAATAAAAACTTTGACAAAATTTTCTATAGAATGAAAATTTTAACAAAAATTTCTACAGAAATAAAATTTTAACCAAATTTTCTATAGAAATAAACTTTTGACAAAATTTTCTATAGAAATAAAATCTTGGTAGATTATTTTTGGCTCGAGTGGCAACCATGATTATGAACCGAATAAAATTTGAACAAAATTTTCTATAGAAATAAAATTTTGACAAAATTTTCTATAGAAATAAAATTTTGGTAGATTATTTTTGGCTCCAGTGGCAACCATGATTACGAACCGATATGGACCAATTTTTGTGTGATTGGACCAATTTTGGTATGGTTGTTAGCGACCATATACTAAGACCACGTGCCTAATTTGAACCGGATCGGATGAATTTTGCTCCTCCAAGAGGCTCCGGACGTCAAATCTGGAGAATGTTTTATATGGGGTCTATATATAATTATGGACCGATATGGACCAATTCTGGCACGGTTGTTAAAGATCATATACTAACACCATGTTCCAAATTACAACCGGATTGCATGAAATTTGCTTCTCTTGGAGACTTCGCAAGCCAAATATGGGGATCGGTTTATATGGGGGCTATATATAATTTTGGACCGATGTGGACCAATTTTTGCATAGTTGTTAGAGACCATATACCAACACCATGTACCAAATTTCAGCCGGATCGGATGAAAGTTGCTTCTCTTTGAGGCTCCGCAAGCCAAATCTGGGGATCGGTTTATATGGGGGCTATATATAATTATGGACCGATGTGGACCAATTTTCGCATGATTGTTAGAGACCATATACCAACACTATGTACCAAATTTCAGCCGGATCGGATGAAATATGCTTCTGTTAGAGGCTCCACAAGTCAAATCTGGGGATCGGTTTATATGGGGGCTATATATAATTAAGGACCGATAAGGACCAATTTTTGCATGGTTGTTAGAGACCATATACCAACATCATGTACCAAATTTCAGCCGGATCGGATGAAATTTTATTCTCTTTGAGGCTCCGCAAGCCAAATCTGGGGATCGGTTTATATGGGGGCTATATATAATTATGGACCGATGTGAACCAATTTTTGCATGGTGGTTAGAGACCATATACCAACACCATGTACCAAATTTCAGCCGGATCGGATTAAATTTGCTTCTCTTTTAGGCTCCACAAGTCAAATCTGGGGATCGGTTTATATGGGGGCTATATATAATTATGGACCGATGTGGACCAATTTTTGCATGGTTGTTAGAGACCATATACCAACATCATACACCAAATTTCAGCCGGATTGGATGAAATATGCTTCTGTTAGAGGCTCCACAAGCCAAATCTGTGGGTCCCTTTATATGGGAGCTATACGTAAAAGTGGACCGATATGGCCCATTTTCAATACCATCCGACCTACATCGATAACAACTACTTGTGCCAAGTTCCAAGTCGATAGCTTGTTTCGTTCGGAAGTTAGCGTGATTTCAACAGACGGACGGACGGACATGCTTAGATCGACTCAGAATTTCACCACGACCCAGAATATATATACTTTATGGGGTCTTAGAGCAATATTTCGATGTGTTACAAACGGAATGACAAAGTTAATATACCCCCATCCTATGATGGAGGGTATAAAAAAGTGGGGACTAAAACCAAAAATTGTGCATTGGCTATACACGGCAGTGGTAAGACCTAAAGGGTGATTTGTTAAGAGCTTGATAACTTTTTTTAAAAAAAAAAACGCATAAAATTTGCAAAATCTCATCGGTTCTTTATTTGAAACGTTAGATTGGTCCATGACATTTACTTTTTGAAGATAATTTCATTTAAATGTTGACCGCGGCTGCGTCTTAGGTGGTCCATTCGGAAAGTCCAATTTTGGGCAACTTTTTCGAGCATTTCGGCCGGAATAGCCCGAATTTCTTCGGAAATGTTGTCTTCCAAAGCTGGAATAGTTGCTGGCTTATTTCTGTAGACTTTAGACTTGACGTAGCCCCACAAAAAATAGTCTAAAGGCGTCAAATCGCATGATCTTGGTGGCCAACTTACCGGTCCATTTCTTGAGATGAATTGTTCTCCGAAGTTTTCCCTCAAAATGGCCATAGAATCGCGAGCTGTGTGGCATGTAGCGCCATCTTGTTGAAACCACATGTCAACCAAGTTCAGTTCTTCCATTTTTGGCAACAAAAAGTTTGTTAGCATCGAACGATAGCGATCGCCATTCACCGTAACGTTGCGTCCAACAGCATCTTTGAAAAAATACGGTCCAATGATTCCACCAGCGTACAAACCACACCAAACAGTGCATTTTTCGGGATGCATGGGCAGTTCTTGAACGGCTTCTGGTTGCTCTTCACTCCAAATGCGGCAATTTTGCTTATTTACGTAGCCATTCAACCAGAAATGAGCCTCATCGCTGAACAAAATTTGTCGATAAAAAAGCGGATTTTCTGCCAACTTTTCTAGGGCCCATTCACTGAAAATTCGACGTTGTGGCAGATCGTAAGTCTATTCATGATGAAATGTCAAAGCATACTGAGCATCTTTCTCTTTGACACCATGTCTGAAATCCCACGTGATCTGTCAAATACTAATGCATGAAAATCCTAACCTCAAAAGAATCACCCTTTATAATGGTATATGGTGTTGTAGTCTGGTGGCCGGCACTTCAGATACCGACTTGTTTAGATAAAGTTCAGCGTATGGCGCATTCAGCAAGACAGGAACAAATTCCCTTAATGTCATGCTGCATCTATTGCCTTTAGACATTTTGGCCAAACAGTCAGATGCAACAACGGTTGTACGGTTGCGCGAGCTATCGATGTGGTAGGAAAAAAGTTACGGTCACAGTTCGGTCCTCAAAATAATACCAGATGTGCCTAACGTAGTGGATTACACTTTGGCGAGTCCACTTTTTGGCAAAAAGTTTGAGACTCTAATCCCCAACAGTGAGGCGTGGTGTACACAGACCCCGGGGAATAAAAGATATATAGATTTCTACACTGATGGCTCCAAATTGGATGGACAAGTGAGGTTCGGAGTATATTCTAATGATCTGGAACTTCGAATAGCGAAAAGATTACCTAATCACTGTAGTGTTTTTCAGGCTGAAATATTAGCAATAAGAGAGGTGGCGAGTTGGCTGAGAAGTAATGTTCCAAAAAATGTGGGAATTAAATTATACTCAGACAGTCAACCTGCAATAAAATCCTTGGACTCTGTGTTCCTCAACTCGAAAACGGCCATCGACTTTCGCAAATATTCACCTAATATGGGTGCCTGGCCATAGGAACATACCGGGGAACTTCGAATCGGATGAGTTGGCAAGGCTAGGAACTACCTTACATATTCCAGGGAACTAGAATCTGTTGGCATGCCTCTGGCTATCTGCATTCTCTTACTACGTGATGAGGTTGTTATAATGGCAAATGTTCGATGGGAGAATTGCAAGGGTTGTAACGACACCAAGCAAATATGGCCCCATTTCAACTTAAACCGCACACTAGATATTCTAATGTTCTCGAGACGCCAGATATCACTCCTGATATCTGCTATAACGGGTCGCTGCCTGATAGGCGATTTTGCAAAAACTATTGGCGCGAAGTATAATGACTATTGTATGAGCTGTCATGATGCGGAGGAAAAATAATCAATTAAACACCTCTTGTGTGAGTGTCATGCATTTTGTGTAAAGCGCAAGCAACTTTTAGGAGCATATAGCTTCAGATTACTGGCTGATCTGGAAAACGTTAACTTAAGCAGTCTGCTAATGTTTTTGGAACAATCTGGTTGGTTCAGCGAAGAAAAATAATCGAGAAGGTTCAGCGGTTAAAACTAGAAGTGTCCATATGTAATAGGTACTTTTAGTTAATGTGGTATCACAATGGACTGAATAGTCTAAGTGAGCCTGAATCTTAATCGGGCTGCCACTTTAACCTAACCTAATCTATTAGGGCTATGAGTAAAAAACAAGTATATATACGGCCGTAAGTTCGGCCAGGAAGAATCTTATATACCCTTCACCATGGATTGCGTAGAAACTTCTACAAAAGACTGTCATCCACAACCAAATTACTTGGGTGTGGTAATACTTACCGACGGTAAGGTATCTTAAAACTTCTTAACATCATCTTCTAAATTGTAAGTTAGTTCATAAGTAGTAAGTTCGGCCGGGACGAATCTTAAATACCCACCACCATGAATCAAATATAACAGCCTACGCGAAATTGGTGCAAATTGCCAACGACGGACCTATCATAGGACTGGTACCGGTGATCCAATTTGTCGCAGTTTTTAAATAGTCATAATTTAATGATTTTCATACTCGCTTGGTATAAAAATCTTATTGGATCTACACATTTAGTGAAGCAGAATTACCAGAACAACCAATAATTCAACATATTTCAAAAGTTTTTAATTTTTTGTGCGATTCGGATAACCAAAATGAAACAGATTCCTAAGAGTTTGTCCGAGACTGGTTCATGAGGACCTCTCTGTGGAGTGCTACTACTAAAATGTCCCCGGACATGCCCCTAGGAACGAGTCCAAGACGTGTCTTAAAGTGTAAATTTACCCCGTCAATGACAAACCGATGTTAAAGTGACTGGCCCCTTCCATACGTCTTGACCAGAACTAGGACTGGTTCATATCAGGGATGGAAAATACAATTTTTAAGAAAGTACAAAAAAGGTATTTTTTTGAGCAAAAAAGTAATTTTCACTAAATTTTAACAAAAATTCCATTGGAAGATTAGTGTCAAGAGCACCTTTAGACTGAATTTTGTTTGTCAACTCCTAAATTTTAATTATTTTTTTTTTCGTTTTATATCCACTTACAAAGATTACAGTAGTATTGTAATCACGGTTTGGTAGAATGGTAGAATTCATGGTATTTCATAAATTTTCTGTAGATAAATAAAAATAAATTTTTGAAGAAATTTTCTGTAGAAATAAAATTTTGACAAAACTTTTTTTAGATATAAAATTTTGACAAAATATGCTATAAAAATAAAATTTAACAAAATTTTCAACAGAAATAAAAGTTTGACTAAATATTATATAGAAATAAAATTTTGACAACATTTTCATCAGAAATAAAATTTAAACAAAAATTCTATAAAAATAAAATTTTCAGAAAATTTTCTATAGAAATAAAATTTTGACAAATTTTTCTATAAAACTAAAATTTTGACAAAATTTTCTATAGAAATAAAATTTTGACAAAATTTTCTACCGAAATAAAGTTTTGACAAAACTTTCTAAAGATATAAAATTTTGATAAAATTTTCTATAAAAATAAAATTTAACAAAATTTTCAACAGAAATAAAAGTTTGACTAAATATTCTATAGAAATAAAATTTTGACAAAATGTTCATCAGAAATAAAATTTTGACAAATTTTTGTATAGAACTAAAATTTTGACAAAAGTTTTTATAGAAATAAAATTTTGACAAAATTTTATGGAAATAAAATTTTGACAAAATTTTCCACCGAAATAAAGTTTTGACAAAACTTTCTTTAGATATAAAATTTTGATAAAATTTTCTTTAAAAATAAAATTTAACAAAATTTTCAACAGAAATAAAAGTTTGACTAAATATTCTATAGAAATACAATTTTGACAAAATGTTCATCAGAAATAAAATTTAAACAAAAATTCTATAAAACTAAAATATTGACAACATTTTCTATAGAAATAAAATTTTGACAAATTTTTCTATAGATCTAAAATTTTGACAAAATGTTTTATAGAAATAAAATTTTGACAAAATTTTCTATAGAAATAAAATTTCAACAAATTTTTCTATAGAAATAAAACTTTGACAAAATTTTCTATAGAAATAAAATTTTGACAACATTTTCTACAGAAATAACATTTTGACAAAATTTTCTATTGAAATAACATTTTGACAAAATTTTCAATAGAAATAAAATTTTGACAAAATTTTCTATAGAAATAAAATTTTGAAAAAATTTTCTATAGAAATAAAATTTTGACAAAATTTTCTACCGAAATAAAGTTTTGACAAAACTTTCTAAAGATATAAAATTTTGATAAAATTTTCTATAAAAATAAAATTTAACAAAATTTTCAACAGAAATAAAAGTTTGACTAAATATTCTATAGAAATAAAATTTTGACAAAATGTTCATCAGAAATAAAATTTTGACAAATTTTTCTATAGAACTAAAATTTTGACAAAACTTTTATAGAAATAAAATTTTGACAAAATTTTATGGAAATAAAATTTTGACAAAATTTTCCACCGAAATAAAGTTTTGACAAAACTTTCTTTAGATATAAAATTTTGATAAAATTTTCTTTAAAAATAAAATTTAACAAAATTTTCAACAGAAATAAAAGTTTGACTAAATATTCTATAGAAATACAATTTTGACAAAATGTTCATCAGAAATAAAATTTAAACAAAAATTCTATAAAACTAAAATATTGACAACATTTTCTATAGAAATAAAATTTTGACAAATTTTTCTATAGATCTAAAATTTTGACAAAATGTTTTATAGAAATAAAATTTTGACAAAATTTTCTATAGAAATAAAATTTCAACAAATTTTTCTATAGAAATAAAACTTTGACAAAATTTTCTATAGAAATAAAATTTTGACAAAATTTTCTACAGAAATAACATTTTGACAAAATTTTCTATTGAAATATCTTTTTGACAAAATTTTCAATAGAAATAAAATTTTGACAAAATTTTCTATAGAAATAAAATTTTGAAAAAATTTTCTATAGAAATAAAATTTTGACAAAATTTTCTACCGAAATAAAGTTTTGACAAAACTTTCTAAAGATATAAAATTTTGATAAAATTTTCTATAAAAATAAAATTTAACAAAATTTTCAACAGAAATAAAAGTTTGACTAAATATTCTTTAGAAATAAAATTTTGACAAAATGTTCATCAGAAATAAAATTTTGACAAATTTTTCTATAGAACTAAAATTTTGACAAATTTTTCTATAGAACTAAAATTTTGACAAAAGTTTCTATAGAAATAAAATTTTGACAAAATTTTCCACCGAAATAAAGTTTTGACAAAACTTTCTTTAGATATAAAATTTTGATAAAATTTTCTTTAAAAATAAAATTTAACAAAATTTTCAACAGAAATAAAAGTTTGACTAAATATGCTATTGAAATAAAATTTTGACAAAATGTTCATCAGAAATAAAATTTAAACAAAAATTCTATAAAACTAAAATATTGACAAAATTTTCTATAGAAATAAAATTTTGACAAATTTTTCTATAGATATAAAATTTTGACAAAATGTTTTATAGAAATAAAATTTTGAAAAAAATTTTCTATTAACATAAAATTTTGACAAAATTTTCTATTAACATAAAATTTTGACAAATTTTCTATTGAAATAACATTTTGACAAAATTTTCAATAGAAATAAAATTTTGACAAAATTTTCTATAGAAATAAAATTTTGAAAAAATTTTCTATAGAAATAAAATTTTGACAAAATGTTCTACAGAAATAACATTTTGACAAAATTTTCTATTGAAATAACATTTTGACAAAATTTTCAATAGAAATAAAATTTTGACAAAATTTTCTATAGAAATAAAATTTTGACAAAATTTTCTATATAATTTTGACAAAATTTTCTATAGAAATAAAATTTTGACAAAATTTTCTACCGAAATAAAGTTTTGACAAAACTTTCTAAAGATATAAAATTTTAATAAAATTTTCTATAAAAATAAAATTTAACAAAATTTTCAACAGAAATAAAAGTTTGACTAAATATTCTATAGAAATAAAATTTTGACAAAATGTTCATCAGAAATAAAATTTTGACAAATTTTTCTATAGAACTAAAATTTTGACAAAAGTTTCTATAGAAATAAAATTTTGACAAAAGTTTCTATAGAAATAAAATTTTGACAAAATTTTCCACCGAAGTAAAGTTTTGACAAAACTTTCTTTAGATATAAAATTTTGATAAAATTTTCTTTAAAAATAAAATTTAACAAAATTTTCAACAGAAATAAAAGTTTGACTAAATATTCTATAGAAATACAATTTTGACAAAATGTTCATCAGAAATAAAATTTAAACAAAAATTCTATAAAACTAAAATATTGACAAAATTTTCTATAGAAATAAAATTTTGACAAATTTTTCTATAGATCTAAAATTTTGACAAAATGTTTTATAGAAATAAAATTTTGACAAAATTTTCTATTAACATAAAATTTTGACAAAATTTTCTATAGAAATAAAATTTTGACAAAATTTTCTATAGAAATAAAATTTTAACAAATTTTTCTATAGAAATAAAACTCTGACAAAATTTTCTATAGAAATAAAATTTTGACTAAATTTTCTATTTTGACAAAATTTTCTGTAGAAATAACATTTTGACAAAATTTTCTATAGAAATAAAATTTTGACTAAATGTTCTATAGAAATAAAATTTTGACTAAATTTTCTATTTTGACAAAATTTTCTTTAGATGTAAAATTTTGACAATATTTTTGCTAAATAATATTTTTTTGTAGTTTTAATAAGTCTGTTAAAGACTTTTGTCAAAATATTTAAATATTTCGTCAAAACTAGTGTACAATAAATCTGATATCGGCACAAAAATGTATACACAAAAAGTATTAAATCATTTGCGGGGGTATTACGGTACTGACCAGGGTGTAAAAGTATTGAAAAAAAGTACTATAGTACTGCATTTTCCATCCCTGGTTCATACACGCCAGGGACTAGTACTGTACCGGTCCTGTGGTTGATCCATTTCCCGTAGGGATAGTTTATTTTGAAAATTTCAGGGGGGTTTGATGACAGATATTTTCCCAATCAGATCATTTCAACCACTACGCTTCGCGAAGATAGATGTAATGATTTTACCTATGAAGACTAGATCAGATTCTGGATTTATAAGAACCATATTTTTTTAGAGGAATCGTAAACATCTCTAGTGTTGAAGAATATTATGAAATAACGCCTTGATTTGAAATCTAAAATCTCTAGAATTTTACCCCAATTACTTAAATAATGACGAGAAGTAAAACCAGGCAGGGAGCCACCTGGTGCAATGGTTAGCATGTCCGCCTTGCATACACAAGGTCGTGGGTTCTATTCCTGCTTCGACCAAATACCAAAAAGTTTTTCGGCGGTGGATTTCCCACCTCAGTAATGCTGATTTCTGAGGGTTTCAAAGCTTCTCTAAGTGGTTTCACTGCAATGTGGAACGCAGTTCGGACTCGGCCATAAAAAGGAGTCATTGATTTGGGGTCTTGGGCTTCTAGAAGTTTTTATCCAATTTGGAATTGGAAATCTAGAGGTATTTTCGGACCATAAAGAGGTGTGCCAAAAATTGTGAGTATCGGCCATTGTATTGGTATATCCTCCATATAGACCGATCTCCCGATTTTACTTCTTGGGCTTCTAGAATCCGATGTTTTATCCAATTGTCCTGAAATTGGAAATTTAGAGGTGTTTTCGGGCCATAAAGAGGTGTGCCGAAAACGGTGAGTATCGGTTCATATTTTAGTATAGCCGCCATAGGAATGACTTCCCGATTTAATTTCTTGGATTTCTAGAAACCGTTTGACCTCCGGAGGCTCTTGGAGGACAAAATTCATCCGATCCGGTTCAAATGGTCTCTAACATCTATGCAAAAATTGATCCACATCGGTTCACAATTATATATAGCCCCCATATAAACCGTTCCCCACATTTGGCTTGCGGAGCCTCTAGGAGAAGCAAATTTCATCCGATCCGGTTGAAATTTGGAACATGGTGTTAGTATATGGTGTCTAACAACCGTGCCAGAATTGGTCCAGATCGGTCCATAATTATATATAGCCCCCATATAAACCGTTCTCCAGATTTGACCTCCGGAGCCTCTTGGAAGGACAAAATTTATCCGATCCGGTTGAAATTTGGTACGTGGTGTTACTATATGGTCTCTAACAACCATGCACGAATTGGTCCGTATCGGTCCATATCGGTCCATAATTATATATAGCCCCCATATAAACCGAACTCCCGATTTGGCTTGCGGAGCCTCTAGGAGAAGCAAATTTCATCCGATTCGGTTGAAATTTGGAACATGGTGTTAGTATATGGTCTCTAACAACCGTGCCAGAATTGGTCCATATCATATCGGTCCATAATTATATGTAGCCCCCATATAAACAGTTCTCCAGGTTTGACCTCCGGAGCCTCTTGGAGGAGCACAATTCATCCGTGGTGTTAGTATATGACCGTTAACATCCATAGTAAAATTGGTCCATATCGTTCTATAGTTATATAGCCGATCCCCAGTCACACAAAAATTGGTCCATATCGGTTCATAATCATGGTTGCCACTCGAGCCAAAAATAATCTACCAAAATTTTATTTCTATAGAAAATTTTTGTGAAATTTTTATTTCTATAGAAAATTTTGTTAAAATTTTATTTCTATAGAAAATTTTGTCAAAATTTTATTTCTATAAAAAATTTTGTCAAACTGAATTATATAAATACGTCGGTCTTTTTTAATTTAATATATACCACGTATGGACTTACTTACAATTTAGAAGACGGTGTTAGGAGGTTTTAAGATACATTTACATCGGCAAGCGTTACCGCAACTCAAGAAATTCGATTGTGGATGGCAATGTTTAGAAGAAATTCCAAGCAATACATAGTGGATGGTACATAAACTTCGGCCTGGCCGAACTTACGGCCGTATAAACTTGTTTTTTTTTACTTTTTTATTCTTTTTTGCGATTGTCCAAAATTTAAATTTTGACTTTAAATAGCTAAATGACGCATTTGCTAAGACTGATCTAAAATTACTTCTTTGGAAGTGGAACAAAATTGATGGGGGATTCCGGGATGCTCTTAAAAAGAAATGTTTGTGGAACAACTTCCATTTTTTGTTGTGTAACTATGAGCCGATATGTATATCGAAATTTGCTCCTCTAGGAAGTTCCGCAAGCCAAATTTGGGGGTCGGTTTATATGGAGGCTATACCTATATCTCCTAATAGGTTAATATTTTTTCAGTGCAATGGCTTCAGAAATGGTTCGTGTTTATAGGATAACATCAAGATGAAACACCACTACCATTACTTAGGTTAGGTTAGGTGGCAGCCATTAGCGTAGCTAGACAATTTTCCTAGGGGGGGCTATAGCCCCTTAGCTAGAAATGTATAGACTGAACTTATAGGTTCTATTATTGTTTTATTTCATAAAAAAGAATACAAAAATAGACATCAAAATAATATATAATAAAGCAACTAAAAGTAGTTCCACACTTTTCCCAGCAAAAAAAATTGGGATTTGTTTTAAAGGCACAACTTTAACTTTAAAAGCACTTCCAAAAATGTCCTCACAAAGAAGTTAATTATATTAACTACACAGGAAGTTTTTTACTTCAGTTTTTTCATATTTTAATGCGTAATTTTTGTTTTCTTTTTTCAAATAGTTTAAAAAAAGAGAAAGAATAAATAAAATGGTAAAAATTATTCAAATTTTGCCACAAAAATGGTAAATCCATTTTAGAAAAATCGATAATTTTTGAAAATATTGAAACAAGCGTTAGAATGCATTAAAAATCATAAAAAAATATAAAAGTTATTATAAATTAATGTTTCTTGAAGCTCGAGGTTTTAATAAATATTTATAGAATTCTAACAAAAGGTCGACCAAAAATCAAATAAAAAACGAATAAATAAAAATTATTTATTTGGGAAAATATCACAGATTTTTTTAATTCACATTCAAAACTCTGAATTCGAATCACACCGTAAGAAGTGATGCAAATTTATTCCAACGGCTGTTGAAACGGTGGACATTCGTTCTACGTTCCTATTACATTCATCGCTTCTCCGCCAATTTTGCACCACTTCCGGACCCAAAAAAAAACATTTTCACTTCTTTTTTGGCGACGCTTTTTTGCAGCATTATTAAGATATTAATTTATGAAAGAATAGTTTTAATACCAATTACTATTTTTTGATTAGGATGACTAAACCAGACTAAACAATATAATAAAGGAGCTTTACAGCCTGCTTCTGTATGTCGAATGAGCTCTATGGATCGACTAAAATGGAAACAAACACCTGAATTTATAACCAAAAAACAGCTGTTTCTATGCATTTCAGTCGATCGATTGAACTCGTTCGACATACAGAAACAGGCTGTTAGTTATTCAACTAAACCATAAGTTCAATCACAGCTCTATTTCATAAATATCAGACTTCAAACATTGGCATCGGCAACTGCTACCACAACCCAAGTAATTCGATTGTGCATGAAAGTCTTTAGCCGAACTTTGTGCGGTTGTATATACTTGTTTAATTTTTATAAAAATGTAAAATCGTAAATAGGTTTTCAAATTCTGGAGGGGGGGGGGGCTAAATTTTTTCTGGGAGGGTCTAAGCCCCCTCCCCAGAGGCCTTCCTACGCTTATGGTGGCAGCCCGATGTATCAGGCTCACTTAGACTATTGTGACACCACATTGGTGAACTTCTTTCTTATCACTGAGTGCTGCCCGATTCTATGTTAAGCTCAATGACAAGGGACCTCCTTTTTATAGTCGAGTCCGAACGGCGTTCCTCATTGCAGTGAAACCATTTCGAGAAGTTTTGAAACCCTCAGAAATGTCAATGACCATTCAAATTCACGTAGTCGCTTAAGTGACCATGTAATACTTTATAAAAGTTCCATTGTTGTAACCAAATATTTTGTGAAATGCATATGCAATAAAATCACTCGAGAAGAACGTTCTTCGTTCAAAACATCCTAGCAAAAAACAAGTATATACGGCCGTAAGTTCGGCCAGGCCGAAGCTTATGTACCCTCCATCATGGATTGCGTAGAAACTTCTTCTAAACACTGCCATCCACAATCGAATTACTTAAGTTGCGGTAACGCTTGCCGATGGCAAGGTATCTTAAAACCTCCTAACACCATCTTCTAAATTGTATGTAAGTCCATACGTGGTATATATTAAATCAAAGAAGATCGATCCAATACGTATATAATTCAGTTTGACAAAGTAGACATAAAATTTTGACAACAGAAATAAAATTTTCTATAGAAATAAAATTTTCACAAAATTTTCTATAGAAATAAACTTTTGACAAAATTTTCTATAGAAATAAAATCTTGGTAGATTATTTTTGGCTCGAGTGGCAACCATGATTATGAACCGAATAAAATTTGAACAAAATTTTCTATAGAAATAAAATTTTGACAATGATGAAAATTTTATTATGAACCTAATAAAATTTTGACAAAATTTTCTATAGAAATAAAATTTTGGTAGACTATTTTTTGCTCTAGTGGCAACCGTGATTATGAACCGATATGGACCAATTTTTGTGTGATTAGACCAATTTTGGTATGGTTGTTAGCGACCATATTCTAACACCACGTTCCTAATTTGAACCGGATCGGATGAATTTTGCTCCTCCAAGAGGCTCCGGAGGTCAAATCTGGAGAACATTTTATATGGGGGATATATATAATTATGGACCGATATGGACCAATTCTGGCACGCTTGTTAAAGATCATATACTAACACCATGTTCCAAATTACAACCGGATTGGGTGAAATTTGCTTCTCTTGGATACTTCGCAAGCCAAATCTGGGGATCGGTTTATATGGGGGCTATATATAATTATGAACCGATGTGGACCAATTTTTGCATGGTTGTTAGAGACCATATACCAATATCATGTACCAAATTTCAGGCGGATCGGATGAAATTTGCTTCTCTTTGAGGCCCCGGAACCCAAATTTGGGGTCGGTTTATATGGGCGCTATATATAATTATGGACCGATGTGGACCAATTTTTGCACGGTTGTTAGAGACCATATACCAACACCATGTACCAAATTTCAGCCGGATTGGATGCAATTTGCTTCTCTTTGAGGCTTCGCAAGCCAAATCTGGAGATCGGTATATATGGGGTGTATATATAATTATGGACCGATGTGGACCAATTTTTGCATGGTTGTTAGAGACCATATACCAACATCATGTACCAAATTTCAGCCGGATCGGATGCAATTTGCTTCACTTTGAGGCTTCGCAAGCCAAATCTGGGGATCGGTTTATATGGGGGCTATATATAATTATGGACCGATGTGGACCAATCTTTGCATAATTGTTAGAGACCATATACCAACATCATGTACCAAATTTCAGCCGGATCGGATGAAATTTTCTTCTCTTTGAGGCTCCGCAAGCCAAATCTGTGGATCGGTTTATATGGGGGCTATATATAATTATGGACCGATGTGGACCAATTTTTGCATGGTTGTTATAGACCACATACAACACCATGTACCAAATTTCAGCCGGATCGGATGAAATTTGCTTCTCTTGTAGGCTCCGCAAGCCAAATCTGGGGATCGGTTTATATGGGGGCTATATATAATTATGAACCGATGTGGACCAATTTTTGCATGGTTGTTAGAGACCATATACCAACACCATGTACCAAATTTCAGGCTGATCGGATGAAATATGCTTCTGTTAGAGGCTCCACAAGCCAAATCTGAGGGTCCCTTTATATGGGGGCTATACGTAAAAGTGGACCGATATGGCCCATTTTCAATACCGTCCGACCTACATCGATAACAACTACTTGTGCCAAGTTTCAAGTCGATAGCTTGTTTCGTTCGGAAGTTAGCGTGATTTCAACAGACGGACGGACGGACGGACGGACGGACATGCTTAGATCGACTCAGAATTTCACCACGACCCAGGATATATATACTTTTTGGGGTCTTAGAGCAATATTTCGATGTGTTACAAACGGAATGACAAAGTTAATATACCCCCATCCTATGATGGTGTAACAACCCTTCTTATTAGGTCCTATTCCCAATCAAAGTGGTTACCTTATGGCTCCAGCCGTGCTCAGTCTTGGGGGGAGTTCTTTCGATTTGGAATAGGCACGGGTTCATTATCATAAAGAAAAGTTTAAGGTAACTCTAAACAACAAGGTAATAAAAGAAAATGTTAAAACAGAAAGAATGGAAATTAGCGTTGGATTAGATGTACGGCATTAAGATCACATTTTGCCTAACATTTTATTTCATTATTATGTTATGTCGGACGAAATCGTCCAGTTAGCCCAGTATCCCCCCCATAGTCTCTCATCACCTTTCGTGAATGAAGGTAAAAATTTACAGTTTTGGATACATATTTATTTTACGATAAAATAAAAAAAAAAATTAAACCTATGATAATTAATAATAATAAAAAAAAATTAATTCGCGATATTTTAAATGAACAGGTAAGTTTATGAAAAAGAGAAATAAAATTCGAGTGTCATAAAATTAGTTAATTGTAATGAAATAAAATATTTAACCAGGAAATAACGAGCGTGAACAATTAAAATAAATAAATAGTAGTGGACTTACCAAATTTAACTTCTTGAGATCTTCAGGCCTGTTGATCCAGAGGTTGATATCCACATTTTCGATAAATTTCATAAAATTATTTTAATTGTGGCGCTCGTTGTAAATGTTAAATGGAATGAGTCTTGCAAATAACTTAACTAAATAGTCGGTATAAACTAATGGGTTGGAGTTAACTAATTTTTCTTTATTATGCTTTTAAAATCCGGAAATGCTTGAAATCGTCTCAAAGATGTTGCGTTTAAGTTATTCGGATGTTGAAAAAAAAGGAAATGGAAATAATAATTTTTCTTTCATCGAATCGGATTCTTCATTGAAAGGCTCACACAAATATTCATCTACGGTAGAAGTATGGCGAAAATTTTTAAACGCCCAAGATGGCAGGAACACAAGGACACATTCAGCTCTGACCATGTAATGTGAGGCAATGAGTCTTGGAACCGACTTAATCGGAGGTAATATCCAAAATGATTGACAGCAGGAAACAGTTAGGTACCAGGTCTATTTTATCACGAGATTTTTTTTTACAATGTTTCAATATTAATTTCTTCAAAATTTTATTAAAAATGCCTTTTTTTTTCCTTTTAAACAAAAATTCCAATAATAATCTTTTTTTTCTTTCTTTTTTTCTTTTCAATTCTATGCCTACTTTTTGTTTTTTTTTTTTTTTTCAAATTCAAATTTTCATAGTCTCCCTTTTTATTCTTTATCGTTATTACCATCAATTTGTAAAGTAGCTATCTTTACAATGGAGGGTATAAAAAAAAAAAACTTAAAACCATTCTATGAAAATCTTAAAAATTTATAAAAATTACTAAGTCATACTGCTCTTAAAATACCAATACATATGTGGTCTTTATCCAATGCAAAGAATAAATTGTATAAATTTTTAAATGCCATAAACCTCGGTGTAATTCCAAAAGCTCAGCAAAACATATAACCACCATAGTGAGGGAGGTTATTGGCATTTTGACAGTTCGTGTATGTGTGTGTGTGTTTGTGCGAGTGTTTTTATTTGGTCTGCAGCAGCATAAATAAAAATCCTGTAAAAATTTTGTTGGCGGACATCTAGAAATACAAGTGTCACTGCAAAGACACACATTTTAAAATGCTTTGCTCTATCATGAAGAGTTTGTCTACGGGGATTATGTTGTCTGCCTCAAATAATGTGTCAAATATGTTTAAATTTGTGTAAATATTTCCTTGATACCGTGGTTGCGGGGCATTCTGATGGTGATGAACCAGAACAGATGGCAAAGGCAGGGTTCAATGAAATACAATGCCAAAAATACCCCCAGAAATATTATCGATGCCATTCGGGAACAAATATTTATAGAGACCAGTGTGATGTATGGCACTACACGGAGAGAAACTAAAAGATTTATGTTTTGAAATGAATCTAGTGTAAAACAAATATATATAGCAGTAAGTTCGGCCGGGCCAAATCTTAAATACCCACCATCATGCATTAATTAATTATTAAGAATTTCAAGGGGGTTTGGTGAGAGATATTCACCTAAGCAGATCAGTTCAACCAGTACGCTTCCCTAAGATAAATTTAAAGATTCTACCTATGAATACTAGATCAGATTCTGGATTTATAACAACCATTTCTGTTTGGGTTTTTGAGGAATCATAAATATCGCATTGAAGTATGCAAGGAAATGATGAATTAACGTCTTGATTTGAAATCTAAAGTCTGTAGATTTTAATACCCATTATTCACAAGATTAGAAGAAGTAAAATCTGGAAATTGTACTTCCAGTTCAAGTAATTTTCATGAATACAAACATATGTACTAGCTTATAATGCCTTGCACAGTATGGCGCAGCCTTGTGTCGAAAAAATCGGTTAATAAATGCGACCGGAATCCTGTGAATACCAAATACATGGACGGATGGACTCCAAGGGCTAGATCGACTCAGAATGTCATCAATCGATGTATAAAGGGTGATACGGTCAAAATTTGGTCAAGGGAAAACGCGTGTAAATCGGTGAAATCGTTTATTTAAAAATTAAATTAAATTTATTTTTCAAGTTCAATTAGTATAAAATTCAGGAAAAATATTCAGTTAGGCTTTCGCTTTTCCAAATCTGAATTGCCGGGCCTCACGCTTGACACCTGCCATCAGATTTTGTACAGCCACATTGTCCACCTTCTTCGCCGCAGAAAGCCAGTTTGCCTTGAACTGCTGCTCGTCCTTAGCAGTTTTTTTGTCTTCTTTAGGTTCCGCTTGACAATAGCCCAGTATTGCTCAATTGGGCGGAGCTCTAGCGTGTTGGGAGGGTTCTTGTCCTTGGGAACCACCTGCACGTTGTTGGCGGCGTACCACTCCAGTACGGAACAACCGTGTTTCTTCAGGAAAAAAAATTGAAAGAAATACGTCAAGTTTATATTGACCAAATTTTGACCGTATCACCCTTTATTTTATTTATAGTAGTCACTTTTTATTTGTCGGATCAAAGATATTATACCCTGACCACTATGTGGTTTAGGGTATGAAGAGAATTTTGTGTTATGGGTATCCTTACTTCAATTCTCCTCTACTTTGGCTCGGATTATCAATGCCAAAATAACTAAGGTAAAGACACAATCTTTGGAACCGGACAAGCTTTTTTTCAGTGTGTACACATACCAATTTCACCATGTTTTAACTTTTTAAATACATTTTTATACCCTCAGCCATAGGATGGGGGGTATATTAACCTTGTCATTCCGTTTGTAACACATCGTAATATTGTTCTAAGACCCCCTAAAGTATATATATTCTGGGTCGTGGTGAAATTCTGAGTCGATCTAAGCATGTCCGTCCGTCCGTCTGTTGAAATCACGCTAACTTCCGAACGAAACAAGCTATCGACTTAAAACTTGCCACACGTAGTTGTTGATGTAGGTCGGATGGTATTGCAAATGGGCCATATCGGTCCACTTTTACGTATAGTCCCCATATAAACCGATCCCCAGAGCCTCTAAGAGAAGCAAATTTCATCCGATCCGGCTGAAATTTGATACATGGTGTAAATATATGGTCTCTAACACCTATGCAAAATTGGTCCACATCGGTCTATAATTATATATAGCCCCCATATAAACCGATCCCCGATTTGGCTTGCGGAGCCTCTAAGAGAAGCAGATTTCATCCGATCCGGCTGCATTTTGGTACTTGGTATATGGTCTCTAACAACTATGCAAAAATTGGTCCACATCGGTCTATAATTATATATAGCCCCATATAAACCGATTTCCCGATTTGGATTGCGGAGCCTCTAAGAGAAGACAATTTCATCCGATCCGGCTGAAATTTGATACATGGTGAAAATATCTAACAACTATGCAAAAATTGGTCCACATCGGTCTATAATTATATATAGCCCCCATATAAACCGACCCCCTGATTTGGCTTGCGGAGCCTCTAAGAGAAGCAAATTTCATCCGATCCGGCTGAAATTTGGTACTTGGTGTTAGTATATGGTCTCCAACAACTATGCAAACTTTGGTTTACATCGGTCGACAATTATATATAGCCCCCATATAAACCGATCCCCAGATTTGACCTCCGGAGCCCCCTTGGAAGAGCAAAATTCATCCGATCCGGTTGAAATTTGGTACGTGGTGTTAGTATATGGTCTCTACCAACCATGCAAAAATTGGTACATACCGGTCTTAATTATGTAACCCCCATTTAAACCGATCCCCAGATTTGGATTGCGGAGCCTCTAAGAGAAGCAAATTTCATCCGATCCGACAGAAATTTGATACATGGTGTAAATATATAGTCTCTAACAACTATGCAACAAATTTTATTACTATACAAAATTTTGTCAAGATTTTATTTCTATAGAAAATTTTGTCAAAACTTTATTTCTATAGAAAATTTTGTCAAATTTTATTGCTATAGAAAATTTTGTCAAAATTTTATTACTATAAAAAATTTTGTCAAGATTTTATTTCTATAGAAAATTTTGTCAAAACTTTATTTCTATAGAAAATTTTGTCAAATTTATTGCTATAGGAAATTTTGTCAACATTTTATTTCTATGGAAAGTTTCGACAAAATTGTACTTCTATAGAAAATTTTGTCAAACTGAATTATTTACGTTTTTAATCGTCATTTTTTGTTTAATATATACCCCGTATGGACTAACTTACAAATGGGAACACGGTATTAAGAAGTTTTAAGATACCTTGCCATCGGCAAGTGTAACCGCAACCCAAGTAATTCGACTGTGGATGACAGTCTTTAGTACAATCCATGGTGGAGGGTACATAAGTTTCGGCCTGGCCGAACTTACCGCCATATATGATTGTTTATGACGTCTGGTGTTGATGGAATTTCAAATGGGCTTAAGCTTTTTCTATATGTTGCTAGTATCACTTGATTTTTTCTAAATTTTAATGTTTTTAAGTAAGAAAGATATATTTCTATATAGTATATGTCGGTTTGTCATTCCGTTTGTAACACATCGAAATATCGATTTCCTACTATATAAATTCTTGATCAGGGAGAAATTCTAAGGCGTTATAATCATGTCCGTCTGTCTGTTGTAATCAATGTACAGCTTTCAGTAATGAAGATATCGTCCTGCAATTTGGCACAGATTCTTTTTTTTTTTTTTGTTTGAAAGCAGGTCGAGTTCGAAGATGGGCTATATTGGTCCATGTTTTGGTATAGCCCCCCCCCCCCCCCCTATATAGACCGACCTCCCGATTTTACTTTTTGGGCTTCTAAAACCCGTATTTGCAATCCGATTTGCCTGCAATTTGAAATCTAGAGGTATTTTACGACCACAAATAGGTGTGGCGAAAATGGGGCGTATCGGTCCATCTTTTGGTATAGCCCCCATATAGACCGATTTCCCTATTTTACTTTTTCAGCTTCTAGAAATCGGATTTTCAATCCGATTTGACTTAAATCTGAAATCTAGACGTATTTTAGTACCATATATAGGTGTAGCGAAAATGGGACATATCGGTCGATTAATTGCTATAGCCCCCATACATTCCATATACGGGTCACTAGTGTCTGGCACAAGCGGGATAGGTCTATACTGCACGGAACGTTGTATTATGAAAGCCAGGCCACCACCTCCATTTCATGTGCGATCCTTTCAAAGCACATTGTATCCATCACAATGGCGTAGGCTGCAGGTGGAATTCAGCTTAGTCTCTTGGATCGCCGCGACCCTTATCCTCTTCCGATTCATAAAGTCTAATCTTACCTCGGAGCCCGTTGCAATTAAATTGCAAAAACGATGCACTATCCGGAACTGGAACAACAATATTGGGTGTAAGATGCTACGACGGAGAATATTGTTGTACGGGAGATGTCAGGGGGTCGCATAGTCAGACGACCAACTGCTGCTATCGCTGGCACAGCATTCTGCCACGTAGTCAGCATGACTATACTCCCGGTTACACCTGACCGAAACCCAACGGTGGTGGATCAGGTTTCGGCAGACCGGGGTTCTCCTCTATCCCGGCTCGGACCAACAGCAAACGGAGAAGGCTCCCCGGGATGCACCTTCTCCAACACAAAAAGACGGACGAAACAACACGTACACTGATGTGGCAGCCGCTGGCCAATGGATGGGGTCCATCGGGTCAATCCGGTACACAGAACCCGCCGCCCTGTGTAAAATTTCACGTAAATCGGAACAAATGATAGGCCTCTGGGGCCATAGGAGTGTAAATCGGTCTAAAGCTATATAAGGGAGCTATATCTATATCTGAACCAATTTCAACCAAATTCGGTACGCATATTTATAATGTTAATTCTACTCTCTGTGCAAACTTTCACGTAAATCGGAACAAATGATTGGACTCTGGGGCCATAAGAGTGTAAATCGGGCGAAAGCTATATATTAGAGCTATATCTATATCTGAATCGATTTGACTGATATTCTGCAAAATTTACGAGACTCACAAAATATTCAGTTATACTAAATTGTACGAAGATCGGTTGATAAATACGTCATTTATGACCAGATCGGTTATAAATATATATGGCAGCTATATCTACATCTGAACCAAAATCAATAGGGATTGCCTTTGAGCCGAAAAAGAACCATATGCTAAATTTGAGGGCGATCGGACTTAAACTGCGAGCTGGACTTTGCAGACAAAAATACATCAACAGACAGACAGACAGATAGACGGACATCGCTAAATCGACTCAGAATTTAATTCTAAGCCGATCGGTATACTAAAAGATGGGTCTATGACTGTTCCTGCTCGGTGTTACATACAAATGCACAAACTTATTATACCCTGTACCACAGTAGTGGTGAAGGGTATACAAATAAAACCAATATATATTCCTGGAATGTGGACTAGCACACCCGTGACTCACCAACTACACCAATGATTTTCAGGCGGACGGACGGTCGTCGTTAAAAACGATTAACATAATTTGTTTGGTATTGCTGACATACAGCCTATAATAAAATAATATAAGGCAAATAAATTTTATGATAGATTAATTTCAGATTTTACCCATAAAATACAAATATTTTCTAAGTGTAAAAACCATACTCAATATGTATTAGTATGTCTATGAGAAAACAATCGCACAAATATAATAATGACAACACACAAACACACACTCACACCTAATATAATACATAGCCCAATTTCCATATTCCTTGCACAAATTGGAAAAATGATATGGACCATAACGTTCGCCTCCTACCATCAAAACAAAACAAAAAAAGTACAACAAAAAACTGAAAAAATACAAAAATTTTGTTCGAAGGACATTCCAGATTGGAGATGCGAAGTACTGCGGTACTGTGCAGCAGCATAAAATACTTCTGGTCAGTTACAGATAACAAATAGGAAAAATAAATAAATTGACATAAATAATAATTTGGCTTTGTTTTTCTTGTTGTTGTTGTTGCTGTTTATGATGGAGTTTTGTTGCTATCATTGTTGTTTGTTGTCGCTGGTCCAGCCATGGCTGCTATATGACGTTGATATTGTGATGGTGGCTGTTGGCTAGTGGTGGTATTGCTGGTTTGTTTGGTGGCTCTGCCATTTTGTTGTTTACTTTGTCATAATAAATCTTGACTAAAGGCAGACATTTGCATTTTTCTCTCTAAATCATATGTTTTTATGAGCTATTGCCAGAAATTCTATGTATATGTTAAAGTACGAGCGGTATGAGTGTTTATTAGAGTGTATGGTGCTGCTAATGCTAAAATTCGAAATCTAAATAATTTTTGAGAGAATATCGAAATTTCGAAATGGTTCTGTAAATAATTAATTAATATCAGCCCGCTGTATGTTCGGAGCGGCATTTCGACCTTGATAAAATGTACAAATTCCAAATGTTTTTTCCTGGATACTCAATTTTGGATCATAAAAAATTAAGTTTCCTTTGGCCATATCACACGAAAGCTACTTCAGTTTTCTGTAAAAATAAAACAAAAATGACAAAATTTTCTGTAGAAATAAAATTTGACAAAATTTTTTATAGAAATAAAATTTTGACAAAATTTTCTTGAAGAAATAAAATATTGACAACATTTTTTATAGAAATATAATTTTGACAAAATCTTCTATAGAAATAAAATTTTGCCAAAATTTTCTATAAAAATGGAATTTTGATAAAATTTTCTTGAAGAAATAACATTTTGACAAAATTTTCAATAAAAATAAAATTTGGCAAAATTTTCTATAGAAATTGAATTTTCACAAAATTTTCTTGAAGACATAAAATTTTGAAAAAAATTTCTATAGAAATAAAATTTGGCAAAATTTTCTATAAAAGTGGAATTTTGCCAAAAATTTCTATAGAAATAAAATTTGGAAAAATTTTCTATAGAAATTGAATTTTGACAAAATTTTCTTGAAGAAATAAAATACTGACAACATTTTTTATAGAAATATAATTTTGACAAAATTTTCTATAGAATTAAAATTTTGCCAAAATTTTCTATAAAAAAGGAATTTTGATAAAATTTTCTTGAAGAAATAAAATTTTGACAAAATTTTCTTGAAGAAATAAAATACTGACAACATTTTTTATAGAAATATAATTTTGACAAAATTTTCTATAGAATTAAAATTTTGCCAAAATTTTCTATAAAAAAGGAATTTTGTTAAAATTTTCTTGAAGAAATAAAATTTTGACAAAATTTTCGATAGAAATAAAATTTGGCAAAATTTTCTATAGAAATTGAATTTTTACAAAATTTTCTTGAAGAAATAAAATTTTTACAAAATTTTCTATAGAAATGTTGACAAAATTTTTATATAGAAATAAAGTTTTAATAAAATGTTCTATAGAAACAAAATCTTCTATAGAAATAAATTGAAAACAAGTATATACGGCCGTAAGTTCGGCCAGGCCGAACTCCACCATGGATTGCGTAGAAACTTCTTCTAAACACTGCCATCCTTAATCGAATTACTTAAGTTGCGGTAACGCTTTCCGATGGCAAGGTATCTTAAAACCTCCTGACACCGTCTTCTAAATTGTATGTAAGTCTATACGTTTACGTATATTAAATCAAACAAGTATATACAGCACTAAGTTCGGCTGGGCCGAATCTTAAATACCCACCACCATGAACCAAATATTAGGGTTTCCTTTGAAATTTCAGGAGGGCTTGAGGACTTGAGGACACTTCCCGAAGATAAATTTAAAGATTTCACCTATGAGGACTATATCAGATTCTGGATTTATAAGAACCATTTTTGTTTGAGTTTTACAGGAATCATTAACATCTCTTGTAAGTGTGTAAGAAAATTATAAAATAACGACTTGATTTGAAATCTTAAATCTGTAGAAGTAACATCTGGAAATTTTACATTGAGTTTCAAGCAATTTTCATGATCAGTGCGCCTTCTACACCCTCAAGAAGTGAAGTCGGTCTATATGGAGGCATTACCAAATGGACCGATAAAAACTTAATCCGATACACGTTTTTGTGAGCCTAAAATACCAGAATATTTACAATTTCAGGCAAATCAGATAAAAACTACGGTTTCTAGAAACCCAAGGAGTTAAATCGGGAGATCGTTCTTATGGGGGCTATACTAAAATATGGACCTATACTCACCGTTTTCGGTACACCTCCTTATGACGCGAAAATACCTCTAGATTTCCCATTTCAGGCAAATAGGATAAAAACTTCGGATTCTAGAAGCCAAAGAAGTAAAATCGGGAAATCGGTCCATATGGGGGCTATACCAAAATATGGGCCGATACTCACCATTTTCGGCACACCTCTTTATGGTCCTAAAACACCTCTAGATTTCCAATTTCAGGCAAATTGGATAAAAACTACGGTTTCTATAAGCCGAAGACCCCAAATCGGGAGGTAGTTTTATATGGGGACCATACCAAAACATGGACCGATACTCACAATTTTTGGCACAGTGGTCCTACAATACCTCTAGATTTCCAATTTTAGGTAAATTGAATAAAAACTGCGGTTTCTATAAGCCCAAGAAGTAAAATCGGGAGATCGGTCTATATGGGGGCTATACCAAAACATGAACCGATACTCACCATTTTTGGCACACCTCTTTATGGTCATAAAATACCTCTAGATTTCAAATTTCAGGAAAATTTGATAAAAACTACGATTTCTATAAGCCCAAAACCCCAAATCGGGAGGTCGGTTTATATAGGGACTATATCAAAACCTGGACCGATATAGCCCATCTTCGAACTAGACCTGCCTGCAGACAAAAGATGAGTTTATGCAAAATTTCACCACCATTGCTTCATTATTGAAGACTGTAGCGTGATTACAACAGACAGACAGACGGACATCGTTATATCGTCTTAGAATTTCTCCCTGATCAAGAATATATATATATATATATATATATATATATATATATATATATATATATATATATATATATATATATATATATATATATATATATATATATATATATATATATATATATATATATATATATATATATATATATATATATATATATATATATATATATATATATATATATATATATATATATATATATATATATATATATATATATATATATATACTTTATATAGTCGGAAATCGATATTTCGATGTGTTACACATGGAATGACAAACTTATTATATCCCCGTCACCATTCTATGGTGGTGGGTATAAAAAGATCGATCAAATACGTATATAATTCAGTTTGACAAAATTTTTTTATAGACGTAAAATTTTGAAAAAAATTTCTATTGAAATAAAATTTGGCAAAATTTTCTATAGAAATAAAATTTTGAAAAAATTTTCTATAGAAATAAAATTTTTAAAAAATTTTCTATAGAAACAAAATTTTGACAAAATTTTTATATAGTAATAAAATTTTGACAAAATTTTCTATAGAAACAAAATTATGACAAAATCTTCTATAGAAATAAATTTAAAAAAAATGTATAGAAATAAAATGCTGACAAAAATTTTTATAGAGATGAAAGTTGAACAAAATTTTCTATAGAAATTAAATTTTGACAACATTTTCTGTAGAAATAAAATTTTGATCAAATTGTCTACAGCAATTGAATTTTGACAAAATTTTCTTGAAGAAATAAATTTTTGACAAGATTATCTATAGAAATGAAATTTTGACAAAATTTTCTATGGAAAATAAATTTTGACAAAATTTTCTATAGAAATAAAAATTTGACAAAATTTTCTGTAGAAATAAAATTTTTCCAAAATTTTCTATAGAAATGGAATTTTGACAAAATTTTCTATAGAAATTGAAGCTTAACAAAATTTTCTTGAAGAAATCAAATATTGTCAGAATTTTTTATAGTGATAAAAACAAAATTTTTTATAGTAATAACATTTTGACAAAATTTTCTATAGAAACAATCTTCTGACAAAATCTTCTATAGAAATAAATTTAAAAAAAAAGATATAGAAATAAAATGCTGACAAAAATTTTTACAGAGATGAAAGTTGGAAAAAATTTACAATATAAATTAAATTTTGACAAAATTTTATATAGAAATAAAATTTTGACAAATTTTTCTATAGTAATTGAATTTTGACAAAATTTTCTTGAAGAAATAAAATTTCGACCAAAATTATCTATAGAAATGAAATTTTGACAAAATTTTCTATGGAAATAAAATGTTGATAAAAATATTCTATAGAAATTAAATTTTGACAAAATTGTATATAGAAATAACAGGTTGGCTGATAAGTCCCAGGACTAACAAAGAAAAACACATTTTTTTGTCAAAATTCGTTTTTATTATTCAACATAGTTCCCTTCAAGAGCGATACAACGATTATAGCGACCTTCCAATTTTTTGATACCTTTTTGGTAGTACTCCTTCGGATTTGCCTCAAAATAGGCCTCAGTTTCGGCGATCACCTCTTCATTGCAGCCAAATTTGTTTCCCTGCGAGCATCCTTTTGAGGTCTGAGAACAAGAAAAAGTCTCTGGGGGCCAGATCTGGAGAATAGGGTGGGTGGGGAAGCAATTCATGAATTTTTGCCATCGTTCTCAATGACTTGTAGCACGGTGCGTTGTCTTTGTGCACCAACACTTTTTTCTTCTTCATATGGGGCCGTTTTGCCGCGATTTCGACCTTCAAACGCTCCAATAACGCCATATAATAGTCACTCTTGATGGTTTTTCCCTTCTCAAGATAATCGATAAAAATTATTCCATGCGCATCCCATAAAACAGAGGCCATTACATTCCCATGGAAATAAAATGTTGATAAAATATTCTATAGAAATAAAATTTTCTATAGAAATACATTTTTAACAAAATTTTCTATAGAAATTAAATGTTGACAAAAACTTTTTATAGAAATTAAATTTTGACAAAATTTTCTATAGAAATAAAACTTTGACAAAATTTTCTATAGAGATGAAAGTTGGACAAAATTTTCTATAGAGATAAAAGTTGGACAAAATTTTCTATAGAAATAACATTTTGACAAAATTCTCTATGGAAATAAAATTTTGCCAAGTTTTGGTAAAATTTGCTTCAAGTTTTGGTAGGTTATTTTTGCATGAGTCGCAATCGGGCTTTCCGCTCGAGGATAGGTTATAGTGGCAGCCTGTAGCATCTCACTTAGACAATTCAGTCAATTTTAATGCAAGAAGCGGCGAACCACTATTATAACAGAGTGCTGCCCCAGTCTATTTTAAGTTCCACTCCAACCAATAAAATTCCGAATACCCTCAAAAATGATATATCGATTTTCAGGTTATTTTCGGTTGAGCCATTCGTCACACTCTATTTTCTCTGATTATATTTGAATTGGAGCTTCTTGGGAATATCTATGCTGTCGATTATGCTGGTAGAGATGGTGCTGATGCTTCTCCATGTTGCCTCAACTGTTCTTGATGGTGGGAGAAATGGTCACAATTTAGAAGTTTTTGTCCATTCCTAATTTCATGCTTAATGCCACGTTAGGGAAAGCTATTATTCTATATGGTACTCGCGCCAACATGGCCGGCATTTTGTTGTGGATAAAGTCATACATAAATAATGAGCAAGAGAGCGAGAGAGAGATAGAGAGAGAAATGAGAAAGAAAAATGAATGAATGTCTTCATCAGGTCTTTTATTTTCGTTGAATTATTAGTTTTTGCCACCCATCCCATTTAGATTTTTGCTGTTGATTTTCTTGTCAAAAGGAAATGGAAGTTCTGCTTTGTATGGCGATTCATTTCATTTGTTCGCTTTAATAGGTAACCTAATAAGCAATTTATTTAATATTTGTGATACTTTATGTGAATTGCCAAATACTTCAAAAAAATTTCATATTTTTAATGATATTATGAATATGTGATTAAGCCACTTAGCCTTGTATTTAATTCCAAGGAAATGAGATTGAAAATAGGAGAACAGAACAAAAATTTCTAAGAGGAAGAAATAAATTAGGGGAAATAGGCTTGTGAAAATTGTTGATTTAGCTTTGAAAAATTTCAATTTGATGTGAGCATTTCTGTTCTTTATGACTTTAGAAGGACTAACAGTTGTGGCATTTAATATAAATTTTCCCATGGATTTAAATCATTTGTAAGGGGATTTTATTTATAGCTGCAATTAACAAATTTGCATCCACCACGCTGGAAAGGTTAGAACAAATTATTTACCTACATATTTTGACGTGCATCTAAGAATTTCGATGTCGATCGGCTCGGCTTCTTTAAAATAAAGATATTTTTCAGAAATCAATTTAACTTTAAATCTAGGTTCTAATAAACTAGTATTGAGATCTTGTTTACCGATTCCTTGTCCGTGAATTGCAAAATTCATCCGATCCAGTTGAAATTTGGTACATGGAGTTAGTATATGGTCTCTAACAACCATGCAAAAATTTGTCCACCTCGGTCCATAATTATATATAGCCCCCATATAAACCGATCGCCCGATTTGGCTTGCGGAGCCTCTTGGAGGAGCAAATTCCATCCAATCCGGCTGAAATTTGGTACATGTTGTTAGTATATGGTCTCTAACAACTACGCAAAAATTGGTCCACATCGGTCCATAATTATATATAGCCCCCATATAAACCGATCCCCAGATTTGACATCCGGAGCCTCATGGATGAGCAAAATTCATCCGATTTGGTTGAAATTTGGTACGTGGTGTTAGTATATGGTATCTAACAACCGTGCAGGAATTGGTCCATATCGGTCCATATTTATATGTAGCCCCATATAAACCAATACCCAGATGTGACCTCCGGAGCTTTTGGAGGAGCCAAATTTATCCGATCCGGTTGTAATTTGGTACGTGGTGAAATTTGGTATACTGCGCTAGTATACGGCCGCTAACAACCATGCCAAAATTTATCCATATCGGTATATATAGTTATATATAGCCGATCCCCAAAAATAATCTACCAAAATTTTATTTCTATAGAAATTTTTGTCAAAATTTTTTTTTAGGAAATTTTGTCAACATTTTATTTCTATAGAAAATTTGGCAAAATTTCGCTTAGCATAGAAGATGCATTTCTCTAATATAAAGTGTTTTTTCCTTGACCAAAAGTCGATAAACTTGTGTACTTGCTTCTAGGAAGCCTAAATTTAAAAGAGAATTGTGTCTTAAAAGTATTCTTACTTGTATTCTCCGTTCAGCAAAAAAAAATGCTTCCAAAAAAGTAGTTTGGATCCCCAAGCTGTGATCCGGAAGTAGTGCAAACTTGGATCATCTCCAATGAATTTTTCATGGGCTTGTCATAGGACGGAAGTACTCCCTTTTTGGATCCTTTGCATTGCTTTAGAAGTTGTGCTCTGGAAGTTAATTTGAATGAAGAAATTTAAAAAGCGAAAAAAATTGTTTTTTCAGCCAATTTCACTTTTTTTTCATCCATATGTTTTATTACACTATTATTATACCCTCCACCATAGGATGGGGGTATATTAACTTTGTCATTCCGTTTGTAACACATCGAAATATTGCTCTAAGACCCCATAAAGTATATATATTCTGGGTCGTGGTGAAATTCTGAGTCGATCTAAGCATGTCCGTCCGTCCGTCCGTCTGTGGAAATCACGCTAACTTCCGAACGAAACAAGCTATCGACTTGAAACTTGGCACAAGTAGTTGTTATTGATGTAGGTCGGATGGTATTGAAAATGGGCCATATCGGACCACGTTTACGTATAGCCCCCATATAAACCGATCCCCAAATTTGGCTTGGGGAGCCTCCCGGAGCAGCAAAATTCATCCGATCCGGTTGAAATTTGGTACGCGGTCTTAGTATACGGTCTCTAACAACCATGCAAAAATTGGTCCATATCGGTCCATAATTATATATAGCCCCCATATAAACCGATCCCCAGATTTGACCTCCGGAGCCTCTTGGAGGGGCAAAATTCATCCGATCCGATTGATATTTGGTACCTGATGTTAGTATATGGTCTCTAACAACCATGCAAAAATTGGTCCATATCGGTCCATAATTATATATAGCCCCCATATAAACCGATCCCCAGATTTGACCTCCGGAGACTTTTGGAGGGGCAAAATTCATCCGATCCGGTTGAAATTTGGTACCTGATGTTAGTATACGGCCTCTAACAACCATGCAAAAATTGGTCCATATCGGTCCATAATTATATATAGCTCCCATATAAACCGATCCCCAGATTTGACCACCGGAGCCTCTTGGAGGAGCAAAATTCATCCGATCCGGTTGAAATTTAGTACGTGGTCTTAGTATACGGTTTTTAACAACCATTCAAAAATTGGTCCATATCGGTCCATAATTATATATAGCCCCCATATAAACCGATCCCCAGATTTGACCTCCGGAGCCTCTTGGAGGGGCAAAATTCATCCGATCCGGTTGAAATTTGGTACCTGATGTTATTTTACGGCCTCTCATAACCATGCAAAAATTGGTCCATATCGGTCCATAATTATATATAGCCCCCATATAAACCGATCCCCAGATTTGAACTCCGGAGCCTCTTGGAAGAGCAAAATTCATCCGATCCAGTTGAAATTTGGTACATTTTGTCAATATATGGCCTCAAACAGCCATGTAAAAATTGGTCCATATCGGTCTTTAGTTATATATAGCCGATGACTTATTACACAAAAATTGATCCATATCGCCAAAAATAATCTACCAAAACTTTATTTCCATAGAAAATTTTGTCAAATTTTATTACTATAGAAAGTTTTGTCAAAATTTCATTTCTATAGAAAGTTTTGTCAAAAGTTTATTTCTATACAAATGTTTGTCAAAATTTTATTTCCATAGAAAATTTTGTAATCTACCTAAACTTTATTTCCATAGAAAATTTTGTCAAATTGTATTACTATAGAAAGTTTTGTTAAAATTTCATTTCTATAGAAAGTTTTGCCAAAAGTTTATTTCTATAGAAATGTTTGTCAAAATTTTATTTCTATAGAAAATTTTGTAAAAAATTTATTTCTGTAGAAAATTTTGTCAACATTTTATTTCTATACAAAATTTTGTCAAAATTTTATTTCTATACAATATTTTGTCAACATTTTATTTCTATAGAAATTTTTGTCTAAATTGTATTGCTATAGAAAATTTTGTCAACATTTTACTTCCATAGAAAATTTTGTCAACATTTTATTTCTATAGAAAATTTTGTCAAGTTTTTATTTCTATAGAAAATTTTGTCAAATTTTTATTTCTATAGAAATTTTTGTCAAAATTTTATTTCTATAGAAAATTTTGTCAAGGTTTCATTTCTATAGAAAATTTTGTCAAAATTTTATTTCTATAGAAAATTTTGTCAAACTAGATTATATACTTATTTAATCGGCCTTTTTTTGTTTAATATATACCCCGTATGGGCTAACTTACAATTTAGAAGACAGTGTTAAAAAGTTTTACGATACCTTGCCATCGGCAAGTGTTATCGCAACCCAAGTAATTCGATTGTGGATGACAGCCTTTAGTAGAAGTTCCTACGCAATCCATGGTGGAGGGTACATAAGATTCGGCCTGGCCGAACTTACGGCCGTATATACTTGTTTTCCTATTATCTAATTTTTACAATTTGAAAAACTTTTTCGCTCCGACCAGGGATTGAACCTGGGTTTACTGGCACCATAACAGAACGCCTTAGCACACTCAGCCACAAACGCCATTGAACATAAAGCGTCGAAAGGTCAATTCAAATGTTTGTGATATGATCGTAATACGACACCAAGGAATATCATTCTAATTGCTTCTCGAGATGTTCTTTATTAGTATGAACGAAAAAATAAGAAACGCAGGTTCGAATCTCATCAGCGGAAATTTTTTATCAAATATTTTTCTAAAAAATTATTTTTTTATGTCATGTATCGTTTTTATTTTCGGCAAATATTTTCGAATAAATATATTTTTCTTCATTAAAAATCAACAAAAACATTAAAAATTCTCGTAATGTGCAAAACCTTCTCAAAAGAACTTCCATGGAAGCGAAAACGTCAATCGGCACAGGTTCAAATCCCAGCGGGGATAAAATTTATTTTTTTTTTATTTTTTTTTTTTTAATTTCTATTTTTTAGTTTTTTTATTAGTTTTCTATTTTTTTTGTACAATTTACTTGTCCAAAATTTGCAATTAAAATATCCTGATTGCGTTCTTTCTAATACTTGTCCACAAGGACTGCATCGGAAGTAGAAAAAAATCATTAGGGGATCCCAAGATGAGCTTTAGAAGAAATGTTTGTGCACTTGTCCAAAAGGACTGCATCGGAAGTGGAAAAAAATCATTGGGGGATCCCACGATGCGCTTTAGAAGAAATGTTTGTGGACTTATCCAAAAGGACTGCATCGGAAGTTGAAAAAACTTGATGGGGGATTGTGGGATGGGCTTTAAAATAAATGTTTGTGGAAGAACTTCCAATTTTTTTGTGCTGGGAGCTTCTTTGGCTCGGAATCAATAACAATTTTTTTTAAGTACAGACAAAATTTTTGGAACCGGGCATGCTTTTTTTTCAGTCTATTCTACAGGACACAAGTTGCCTTTGTGAATGTCGGAAATTTTGGAAGTAAAGCAAATTTTCCATATAGTAAAGGAAAACATTTTTAATTTAAGAAAATCATATTTAAGTCAACACATATATGAATCTTTAGATTTAAGATAAAAACGCTTCAAATATAGGCTAAAACTTATTTTAAGGATTTGCGTCTTGGGTGCAAAGTTTTTTTTTTTTTTGGAATTGAGAAACACTCTTACTTTGAGGTAACATATCTGTTATAATTTTGAGTTTTAAACAGAACACCTTTATAATAATTTTTAATTATATTGAACCTAGATTAAAAGCCAATACCAAAATCTTTAATTGCAGGTCAAAATCTGTGGATCTAAGTAAGTGTTTTTTTGGGGTGTGCACTTTGTGAGGTCTAGGACACATAGAGTATAAGGGTGCCGTCGTGTATGCAAATTTTCTTGAACTTTTTGAAAAATATTTTCGTATTTTTATCACATCGGCTATATTACGAACAAAGTTTAGTTAACAATTTCTGAAACTACTCTACATTTTCTTTCCACGTTAGATCACTATTTTTCTTAAATTTAATATGACTCAAATTGATTAATGCAAACAAAAACTTCAATAAATCTGTAACTACCTCTTCGCACTCAGGCAATATATCTTTTCAGTTTTATCCAATTGCACCACAATTGACAGTGCCATCCATATCCACATACCATACAAGTCATTCGAAAACTACTTAAATCACTTTGTCTTCTTATCGGTACTTTTGTATTTTATTTATAACCAATATTATTATTTATATCTTTTGTCTTAAGTTTATGGGAGCTAAAGAACGAGTGGAAAGCCATAAAATTGGAAACGTTATCAATTCCCAAAATAGCACGTTAATGATCATAAAATGAGAATGCTTCAAAACAAACAGGCAAACAAGCAAACGAACAAAAGAGCGAACGACCAAAAGTGCCAATAATTACGATTATTGCTCACATGAAGCTGTTCGCAAAAATAATTTCAATTGTGTCTGCTGAAGGATGCCAAAGGACATTAAAACGTATTAGAAATTTCATAGAGATCCACACACACGTACACGTACACAATAATGCCGATATAAATATCGACAAACATGCGCCGATCACATAGCCAACAATCTGGAAAATACCCTCGAGGGTGTACTCAAATAAATATGCATTAAGACTGATTGCAGAGAGTGTGTGTATATGTGTTTGTGTGTGTGTGCATTCTATCATCACTTGAAATGACACCATAAATCACAGACAATGATTCATCATGAATGTGTATGTGCTAGGGGTATTGAGCTGCTTGTATTGAAGAAAAATATGGTGGATGTAGGCATACAAGAAATGAAGAAGTTAGTTAAGAAATATCGGTTTAATGTTCATATATCTCAATAGATCAAGGAATCTTATATACGGTTGCCACTCGAGCCAGAAATAATCTACTAAAATTTGGAGACAAATTTACCAAAAAACAACCAAATAAAAAAATTTAGTGTTTAAAAAATTATTTCTATAGAAAATTTTGTGAACATTTTATTTCTATAGAAAATTTTGTGAAAATTTTATTTCTATAGAAAATTTTTTACATTTTTTTATGGAAAATTTTTTGTCAAAATTTTATTACAATAGATAATTTCTTAAAAATTTTATTTCTATATAAAATATTGTCAAAATTTTATCTCTATAGAAAATTTTGTACAAATTTTATTTCTACAGAAAATTTTTCAACATTTGATTTCAATGGACAATTTTGTCAAAATTTTATTTCTATAGAAAATATTGTCAATATTTTATTTCTATAGAAAATGTTGTCATGTTATTTTCTGTAGCAAATTTTGTCCAAATTTTATTTCAATAGAAATTTTTTTCAAAATTTTATTCCTATAGAAAATTTTGTCAAAATTGTATTTCTATCGAAAATTTTGTCAAAATTGTATTTCTATAGAAAATTTTGCCAAAATTTTATTTCAATGGACAATTTAGTCAAAATTTTATTTCTATAGAAAATATTGTCAAAATTTTATTTTTATAGAAAATGTTGTCAAAATTTTATTTCTATAGAAAATTTTGTCAAAATTTTATTTCAAATTTTATTTCTATAGAAAATTTTGTCAAAATTTATTTCTATAGAAAATTTTGTCAAAATTTTATTTCAATGGACAATTTTGTCAAGATTTTATTTCTATATAAAATATTTTCAAAATTTTATTTTTATAGAAAATTTTGTGCAAATTTTATTTCTATAGCAAATTTTTTTCAACATTTTATTTCAATGAACAATTTTGTCAAAATTTTATTTCTATAGAAAATATTGTCAATATTTTATTTCTATAGAAAATTTTGTCAAATTTTTTTTTTTTATAGAAAATTTTGTCATAATTTTATTTTTATAGAAAATTTCGTCAAAAGTTTATTTCTATAGAAAAATTTGACAAAATTTTATTTCTATAGAAAATTTTTTCAAAATTATTGCAATTGACAATTTTATTTCTATAGAAAATTTTGTCATGTTATTTTCTGTAGCAAATTTTGTCCAAGTTTTATTTTAATAGAAAATTTTTTCAAAATTTTATTATTATAGAAAATTTTGTCAAAATTTTATTTCTATAGAAAATTTTGCCAAAATTTTATTTCAATGGACAATTTAGTCAAAATTTTATTTCTATAGAAAATATTGTCAAAATTTTATTTTTATAGAAAATGTTGTCAAAATTTTATTTCTATAGAAAATTTTGTCAAAATTTTATTTCAATGGACAATTTTGTCAAGATTTTATTTCTATATAAAATAATTTCAAAATTTTATTTTTATAGAAAATTTTGTGCAAATTTTATTTCTATAGAAAATTTTTTTTCAAAATTTTATTTCAATGGACAATTTCGTCAAAATTTTATTTCTATAGAAAATATTGTTAATATTTTATTTCTATAGAAAATTTTGTCAAATTTTTTTTTCTATAGAAAATTTCGTCATAATTTTATTTTTATAGAAAATTTCGTTAAAAGTTTGTTTCTATAGAAAAGTTTGACAAAATTTTATTTCGATAGATTGTCAAAATTTTATTTCTATAGAAAATGTTGTCAAAATTTTATTTCTATAGAAAATTTTGTCAAAATTTTATTTCAAATTTTATTTCTATAGAAAATTTTGTCAAAATTTATTTCTATAGAAAATTTTGTCAAAATTTTATTTCAATGGACAATTTTGTCAAGATTTTATTTCTATATAAAATATTTTCAAAATTTTATTTTTATAGAAAATTTTGTGCAAATTTTATTTCTATAGCAAATTTTTTTCAACATTTTATTTCAATGAACAATTTTGTCAAAATTTTATTTCTATAGAAAATATTGTCAATATTTTATTTCTATAGAAAATTTTGTCAAATTTTTTTTTTTTATAGAAAATTTTGTCATAATTTTATTTTTATAGAAAATTTCGTCAAAAGTTTATTTCTATAGAAAAATTTGACAAAATTTTATTTCTATAGAAAATTTTTTCAAAATTAAAATTCTATAAAAAAATTTATCAAAATTTTATTTCTATAAAAAATTTTCTCAAAATTTTTTTTCAATGGACAATTTTGTCAAGATTTTATTTCTATATAAAATATTGTCAGAATTTTATTTTTCTAGAAAATTCTGTGCAAATTTTATTTCTATAGAAAATTTTTTCAACATCTTATTGCAATTGACAATTTTGTCAAAATTTTATTTCTATAGAAATTATTGTCAAAATTTTATTTCTATAGAAAATTTTGTCAAAATTTTATCTCTATAGATAATTTTGTCAAAATTTTATTTTTATAGAAAATTTGGTCAACATTTTATTTCTATAGAAAATATTGTCACAATTTTATTTCAATAGAAAATTTTGTCAAAATGTTATTCCTATAGAAAATTTTGTCCAAATGTTATTTCTATAGAAAATTTTGCCAACATCTTATTTCTATAGAAAATTTTGTCAATATTTTATTTCTGTAGAAAAATTTGTCAAAATTTTATTTCTATAGAAAATTTTGTCAAAATTTTATTTTAATGGACAATTTTGTCAAAATTTTATATCTATAAAAAAATTGCCAAAATTTTATTTTTATAGAACATTTTGTCACAATTTTATTACAATAGATAATTTCGTCAAAATTTTATTTCTATATAAAATATTGTCAAAATTTTATCTCTATAGAAAATTTTGTGCAAATTTTATTTCTACACAAAATTTATTCAACATTTGATTTCAATGGACAATTTTGTCAAAATTTTATTTCTATAGAAAATATTGTCAATATTTTATTTCTATAGAAAATTTTGTCATGTTATTTTCTGTAGCAAATTTTGTCCAAGTTTTATTTTAATAGAAAATTTTTTCAAAATTTTATTATTATAGAAAATTTTGTCAAAATTTTATTTCTATAGAAAATTTTGCCAAAATTTTATTTCAATGGACAATTTAGTCAAAATTTTATTTCTATAGAAAATATTGTCAAAATTTTATTTTTATAGAAAATGTTGTCAAAATTTTATTTCTATAGAAAATTTTGTCAAAATTTTATTTCAATGGACAATTTTGTCAAGATTTTATTTCTATATAAAATAATTTCAAAATTTTATTTTTATAGAAAATTTTGTGCAAATTTTATTTCTATAGAAAATTTTTTTTCAACATTTTATTTCAATGGACAATTTCGTCAAAATTTTATTTCTATAGAAAATATTGTTAATATTTTATTTCTATAGAAAATTTTGTCAAATTTTTTTTTCTATAGAAAATTTCGTCATAATTTTATTTTTATAGAAAATTTCGTCAAAAGTTTGTTTCTATAGAAAAGTTTGACAAAATTTTATTTCGATAGATTGTCAAAATTTTATTTCTATAGAAAATTTTGTCAAAATTTTATTTTAATGGACAATTTTGTCAAGATTTTATTTCTATATAAAATATTGTCAAAATTTTATTTTTGTAGAAAATTTTGTGCAAATTTTATCTCTATAGAAAATTTTTTAACATTTTATTTCAATGGACAATTTTGTCAAAATTTTATTTCTATAGAAAATATTGTCAAAATTTTTTTTCTATAGAAAATTTTGTCATAATTTTATTTTTATAGAAAATTTCGTCAAAAGTTTATTTCTATAGAAAATTCATCAAAAGTTCATTTCTGTAGAAAAGTTTGACAATATTTTTTTTCTATAGAAAATTTTGTCAAAATTAAAATTCTATAAAAATTTTTCTCAAAATTTTATTTCTATAAAAAATTTTCTCAAAATTTTATTTTGTCAAAATTTTATTTCAATGGACAATTTTGTTAAAATTTTATTTCTATAGAAATTATTGCAAAAATTTTATTTCTATAGAAAATTTTGTCAAAATTTTATCTCTATAGATAATTTTGTCAAAATTGTATTTTCATAGAAAATTTTGTCAAAATTTTATTTCTCTAGAAAATTTTGTCAAAATTGTATTTCTATAGAAAATATTGTCAAAATTTTAGTTCAATGGACAATTTTGTCAAAAATTTATGTCAGTGAACAATTTTGTCAAAATTTTATTTCTTTAGAAAATATTGTCAAAATTTTATTTTTATGGAAAACTTTTTTCAAAATTTTTTTACAATATATAATTTGTTGTTGTTTTTTTTTTTTTTTTTTTTGATTTCAGCTTAAAACCGGTTTTCTAAGAATTTATTTCGGCATAAGTCGGCTATCATGTAAAACATTTTTTCGGAAGGTTCAAATGTGGTTCATTATTGGGTTTAATTAACTGCCTGAATTTATTCTGATAATTGGTTGGTAGTTTTGCTGCAAGTAGAGGATGCTGATGAGGAATGTGGTAACTCCGAAACGTGCGTCCATCCAACCATCTTGCAGTCTATAGGGCTTTGCCCAAATAAATTTGACAAACATTCTTTTCCTCTGTTGTAGTTTAGTCAATGCATGGTTATAAGGTGAAATCAAAAAAAAAAAAGAAAAAACTAACAGTAGCAAAACAAGACGATAGATAATTTTGTCAAAATTTTATTTCTGTAGAAAATTTTGTTAAAATTTTATTTCTATAGAAAGTTTTGTCATGTTATTTTCTGTAGAAAATGTTGTTAAAATTTTATTTCTTTGGAAAATTTTGCCAAAAGTCTATTACTATAGAAAGTTTTGTGAAAATTTTATTTATATAGAAAGTTTTGTCACAATTTTATTTCTATAGAAAATTTTGTCAAAATTTTATTTGTATAGAAAATTTTATCAAAATTTTATTTGTATAGAAAATTTTATCAAGATTTTATTTCTGAAGAAAATTTTCTCAAAATTTTATTTCTATAGAAAATTTTATTTCAATGGGCAATTTTGTCAAAATTTTATTTCTATAGAAAATATAGTCAATATATTATTTCTATAGAAAATTTCGTCATAATTTTATTTTTATAGAAAATTTCGTCAAAAGTTTGTTTCTATATAAAAGTTTGACAAAATTTTATTTCTATAGGAAATTTTGTAAAAATTAAAGTTCTATAAAAAAATTTCTCAAAATTTTATTTCAATGGACAATTTTGTTAAAATTTTATTTCTATAGAAATTATTGTCAAAATTTTCTTTCTATAGAAAGTTTTGTCAAAATTTTATTTCTATAGAAATTTTGTCAAGATTTTATTTTTTTAGAAAATGTTGTCAAATTGTTACTTCTATAAATAATTTTGTCAGAATTTAATTTCTATAGAAAATTTACGATTCACCCCTTAGTGGGAGAGAAATATTTTCCAAAATCTATTAAAACGTTAAGAATGCTACCAATCCACCAGTAAAAAATCTACCATTTTTTATAGAATTCTTTGGCAACTGTGATCTTAGCCGATTTTATATTACTGAATTTTCCTCAAAAAGGCAGAAAAGCCAAAGACAATTTTTGCTGTTTAAAAGAGACAATTTTTCTATATAATCAAATAGTAAAATTGGAGTACGAAAGAAAACTGATTTATTCACATTTATATGCTGAAGGGCCTTAAGGATAGCCACTTGCGATTTTGCAGCCACATATAAAGCAGTCACACTATAACTCGTCAGATTCATCACGAATGCAACTAATCTAATGCTTTTATAAGCTTGTAAACAATAAAATTAACTAGCGCTTGAGTAAATTTGTCAGCTGTCAGAGGACCCGTTTGGGAATTATAGCCACCTTAAATTGGTTTCAATACATATCCGCCACACTCTAAACGTAATCTTTGCTTTAAATGATATTCGGAATATGATCCTACTATAATTTATTCTCAGACATATCTCTGGAAATTGAAATAAATAAAATAAATGTTGACTCATCGTCAAAATAATCAACTAGCCGCGATTTATTAACACTCAATGCCTCGAAATAACCAAAGAAGCCATGAAAAAGAATTCAATTTATTCTCGATATCACGCAGATGACATTCATTTCGAGCTGCCTGCAAAACAAATATTAAATGCGAAACAAAAAGGACTTCTTCTAGGTTCATTGAGCAAAATAAACAGTCGTTTGTCTTCGTTACCTTTGTGAGCGATAACTACCAATTAAATATTCACCAGGAATCATCGGAATCATCACCTAAAATGACCTTAAACAAACAAACAAAAAATGTTAAAGAAAATTAAAATCAACAGAAGCTGTAGTAACAACCAAAACGAAAAAAAAAATCACAATTGACATGGTGTTCAATTACGAAATCGACAACCTGGAGGGATGATTTTTTCAGATGTACTATGTCAACGAAGAATGACGATAACAACGTCCATGTAAATAAGTAATGTGAAATGAAAATATTTCCATTGATTTGTATTTTTTGCATTTAATTTGTTTCGTGTTCTGGCTTCACAAGATGGTAGAGATGACTAAAAACAACAAACAAAATATACAAAAAAAAAAAAAACGCTGAATTAGTAAACCAACGCATTTGAAAGGTATTATTAAAATAATGAATGTATAGATTAATTCCCAAAAATGAGAATTATGCCACTATTTAAAAAAATTAAGCAGGGCACATGTTTGGGATCGATATCTAAATCTATGAGGAATCACAAAGTCAAAATTTATCATGTGCTAAATTTTAAATATGATCAGTTGAGGACACATTTGTAAAAATCTGGCTGCACATACATGCAGTAAAATATAAATTTTGAAAAAGGATATAGCACACATTGTTCTTTTGCTACTCCTTTTTGGATCTGACCATGAAGTTTATCACCAAAACTTCCCTAGGCTTTGGTGGTACAGGTTACAATAAGTTTGTGTTTGTGCCAAGAAAGACCAGTCAGAGTACCTTCGTATAAATAGCATAGGTTATGTTAGGTTGGTGTTGTGGCAGCCCATTCTTTCAGGCTCACTTCGACTATCCAGTCGTTTGTGATACCACATTTCTCTCCTATTACTGAGTGTTGTCCGTTAACATATTTAGCTTAATGACAAGGGACCTCTTTATAATAGCCCAAACCGCGTTTCACATTACCACTAAGAGAAGCTTTGAAACACTCAGAAATGTCAACAGCATTACTGAGAGGAGATAGTTCACCGCTGAAAAGCTTAATGTTTCTCGGTCGAAATTGGGATTGAACCCATGACTTTTTGTATGCAAAATGGACATGCTACACTGAAAAAGGAGCATGCCCTGTTCCAAAGGTTTTTATACCCTCCACCATAGGATGGGGGTATATTAACTTTGTCATTCGTCATGTCGTTTGTAACACATCGAAATATTGCTCTAAGACCCCATAAAGTATATATATATTCTGGGTCGGGGTGAAATTCTGAATCGATCTGAGCATGTGCGTCCGTCCGTCCGTCCGTCTGTTGAAATCACGCTAACTTCCGAACGAAATAAGCTATCGACTTGAAACTTGGAACAAGTAGTTGTTATTCATGTAGGTCGGATGGTATTGCAAATGGGCCATATCGGTCCACTTTTACTTATAGCCTCCATATAAACGGACCCCCAAATTTGGATTGCAGACCCTCTAAGTGAAGCAAATTTCATCCGATCCGGCTGAAATTTGGTACATGGTGTTAGTATATGGTCTCTAACACCCATGCAAAAATTGGTCCGCATCGGTCCATAATTATATATAGCCCCCATATAAACCGATCCCCCGATTTGGCTTTCGGCTGAAATTTGGTACATGGTGTTAGTATATGGTCTCTACCAACTATGCAAAAATTGGTCCACATCGGTCCATAATTATATATAGCCCCCATATAAACCGATCCCCAGATTTGGCTTCCGAAGCCTCTAAGAGAAGAAAGTTTCGTCCGATCCGGCTGAAATTTGGTACATGATGTTAGTATATGGTCTCAAAAACTATGCATAAATTGGTCCACATCGGTCAATAATTATATATAGCGCCCATATAAACCCATCACCAGATTTGACCTCCGGTGCCTTTTGGAGAAGCAAAATTCATCCAATCTGGTTGAAATTTGGTACGTGATGTTAGTATATGGTATCCAACAACCATGCACGAATTGGTTGGATATTGGTTGGAAATCGATTTTATTATACCCTCCACCATAGGATGGGTTGAGGGGGGGGGGCTATATTAACTTTGTCATTCCATTTGTAACACATCGAAATATTGCTCTAAGACCCAATAAAGTATATATATTCTACGTCGTAGTGAAATTCTGAGTCTGACTAAGCATATCCGTCCGTGCGTCCGTCTATTGAAATCACGCCAACTTCCGAACGAAACAAGGTATCGACTTGAAACTTCGCACAAGTAGTTGTTATTGATGTAGGTCGGATGGTATTGCAAATGGGGCATAACGGACCACTTTTACGTATAGCCCCCATATAAACCGACGCTCAGATTTGGTTTGCGGAGCCTCTCGGAGGAGCAAACTTTATCCGATCCGGTTGAAATTTGGTACATGGTGTTAGTATAAAGGGTGATACGGTCAAAATTTGATCAATATTAACTTGGCGTATTTCTTTCAATTTTGCATTTAAAAAAACCTGAACACCCCTCATTTTGAAGGTGTGTGTGTGTAGAATGTTGCTCCTATTTTGATTTTGGAATTCACTCTTCAGTTGTCAAAATGCCGTCCAAGCAAGAAGAGCAGCGTATCAAAATTTTGCTCGCGCATCGCGAAAATCCGAGCTACTCGCACGCAAAGCTAAAGCAAAATTGCTAAAACTTGCCAAATCAACCGTTACAAATGTAATTAAAGTGTTTGGGGAACGTTTGTCGACAGCCAGGAAGTCTGGATCGGGGGGAAATCGAAAACCGGAAGCCGCTGAGACGACAAAGAGAGTTGCCGAGATGCCGCAAATAAGCTGGGTGTATCGTCTACAACCGTGCATCGAGCGAAAAAACGAGCCGGACTATCGACTTACAAGAAGGTAGTGACTCCAAATCGCGATGATAAACAAAATACGACGGCCAAAGCGCGATCCCGGAGGCTGTACACGACGATGCGTACGAAGTTTGACTGCGTGGTAATGAACGACGAAACCTACGTCAAAGCCGACTACAAGCAGCTTCCGGGACAGGAGTTTTATACGGCAAAAGGAAGGGGAAAGGTAGCAGATATTTTCAAGCACATAAAACTGTCAAAGTTCGCAAAGAAATATCTGGTTTGGCAAGCCATCTGTACCTGTGGCTTGAAAAGCAGCATTTTCATAGCTTCCGGGACTGTCAACCAAGAAATTTACGTGAAAGAGTGTTTGAATAAACGTCTGCTGCCTTTCCTGAAGAAACACGGTTGTTCCGAACTGTTTTGGCCGGATTTGGCATCTTGCCATTACGGTAAAAAGGTCATGGAGTGGTACGCCACTAACAAGGTGCAGGTGGTTCCCAAGGACAAGAACCCTCCCAACACGCCAGAGCTCCGCCCAATTGAGAAATACTGGGCTATTGTCAAGCGGAACCTAAAGAAGACCAAAAAACTGCTAAGGACGAGCAGCAGTTCAAGGCAAACTGGCTTTCTGCGGCGAAGATGGTGGACAAGGTGGCTGTACAAAATCTGATGGCAGGTGTCAAGCGTGAGGCCCGGCAATTCGGATTTGGAAAAGCAAAAGCCTAACTGAATATTTTTCCTGAATTTTATTCTAATTGAACTTGGAAAAGAAATTTAATTTAATTTTTTTAAATAAACGATTTCACCGATTTACACGCGTTTTCCCTTGCCCCAATTTTGACCGTATCACTCTTTAGTTGTCATTGATGTAGGTCGGATGGTATTACAAATGGGCCATAACGGACCACTTTTACGTATAGCCCCCATATAAACCGCCGACGCTCAGATTTGGTTTGCGGAGCGGAACATCTTGGAGGACCAAACTTCATCCGATCCGGTTGAAATTTGGTACATAGTGTTAGTATATGGTCTCTAACAACCATTTCCAAAAATAATCTACCAAATTTTACTGCTATAGAAAATTTTGTCAGAATTTTATTTCTATAGAAAATTTTGTCAAAATTTTATTTCTATAGAAAATTTGTAAACATTTGATTTCTACAGAAAATTTTGTCAACATTTTATTTCTATAGAAATTTTTATCAAAATTTTATTTCTGTAGAAAATTTTGTCAAAATTTTATTTCTATAGAAAATTTTGTCAACCTGAATTATATACGTATTTAATCGGCCTTTTTCATTCCGTTTGTAACACATTGAAATATTGCTCTAAGACCCCATAAAGTATATATATTCTGGGTCGTGGTGAAATCACGCTAACTTCCGAACGAAACAAGCTAAAAGAAGCATATTTCATCCGATCTGGCTGAAATTTGATTCATATGTCAAGTTTATGGTCACTAACAAACATTGACAAATTGGTTCACATCGGTGCATAATTACATATAGCCCCCATATAAACCGCTTCCCAGATATAGCTTGCGGAACCTCAAAGAGCAGCAAATTTCATCCGATTAGGCTGAAATTTGATACATAGTGTTTGCATATGGTCTCTAACAACCATGCAAAAATTTGTCCATATCGGTCCATAATTACATATAGCCCCCATATAAACCGATCCCAAGATTTGGCTTGCGGATCCTTTAAGAGGAGCATATTTCATCCGATCCGGCTGGAATTTGGTACATGGTGTTTGTATATGGTCTGCAACAACTAAGCAAAAATTGGTTCACATCGGTGCATAATAACATATAGCCCCCATATAAACCGATCTCCCGATTTGGCTTGCGGAGCCTCTAAGAGAAGAAAATTTCATCCCATCCGGCTGGAATTTGGTACATGGTGTTGGTATATAGTCGCCAACAATTAAGCTAAAATTGGTCCACATCGGTCCATAATTACATATAGCCCCCATATAAACCGATCCCCAGATTTAGCTTGCGGAGCCTCAAAGAGAAGCAAATTTCATTCGATTCGGCTGAAATTTGATACATGGTGTTTGTATGTGGTCTCTAACAACCATGCAAAAATTGGTCCATATCGGTCCATAATTATATATAGCGCACATATAAACCGATCCCAAGATTTGACCTCCGGAGCCTCTTGGACTAGCAAAATTCATCCGATCCTGTTGAAATAGTATATGGCCTCTAACAACCATGCTAGAGTTGGTCCATAACGGATTATAATTATATATAGCCCCCATATAAACCGATCCCCAGATTTGACCTCCGGAGCCTCAGGAGGAGGAGCAAAATTCATAAGAAATTGTCAAAATTTTATATTTCTACAGTAAATTTTGTCAAAATTTTATTTCTTTAGAAAATTTTGTCAAAATTTTATTTCTTTAGAAAATTTTGTCAAAATATAATTTCTATAGAAAATTTTGTCAAAAATTTATTTCTATAGAAAATTTATGAAGCACCTCTTAGTTGGAGAGGAATATTTTGCAAAATCTTCAAGAATTCTACCAATCTACCAAACAGTAAAAAATCTGTCATTTTTGATAGACTCGTGTTCACACTCTTAGAAAAATATGTTTTTCATATGTTCCGATATAAACAAAATGTGTTTCGAGCACAATTTTAAAACACAATATATTTAAGTGCAAACAAGGAATGTTCCTAAACTAACACTAAATGTTTGGGACATCTATGTTAATATGTTAGAATATATTATGTTTGGGGCATGTATGTTTCATAAAAATCATATGTGTGAATGCAAACATATATAAATTTACAAATTTCGACTAAACATACATATGTTGTGATATTTTATTCAAAGCGACAGAGAGAGTATAGAGAAAGAAATAGAGATGGAAACCGGGAGAGTTGACGGGAGAGTCCACATGGCAAACAAATGTATGTTTCTGTTAAATAATGTTATGTTTGCATGGGCTCGTGGGCGCTGCAAACTATTCTATATAAGTGTAACTTATAACGATAATTATCTACTGGTGACTATAACAGCTACGTAGTCCAGTGGGTAGTTTGTTGGCTTACAAACTGTATAGTCCTCGGTTCGATTCTCCGTGCAGGCGAAAGGTAAAATTTAAAAAATTTATAAAAGTGAATAATTTCTTCAACATTATTTGTATTACAGAAAAAGGTGCCAAGAACTAAAATATTTCGAGGAAGTGAAAATTACGAGTATGTTAGGCAATGAGCACAATCGTCTTTGGGAAAAATTCTTCCAAGCATATAATATTTTTGGGCTCAAAATGCTTCCAAACATATGATATGATAAAAAAAACATATTAATGTTTCGGCAGTATCCAATAATATATGTGCTTCCTGCAAAATATGTTTGCAACATATGTTAAATAACCGATTTTTTTGAGGGTGCATAATTGTATATAGCCCCCATATAAAGCGACCCCCATATTTCAATTCTGGCTCTATAATTACCGCACAAAAGATCATATCGGTTCGTAATTATTTCATCCCTATACTGAAAAAAAAAATATTGGGCTCGAAATTTACGCAAGGACAAGATTATTTAAAACAATGACATTTTAATTAAAAGAAAGTTTATAATCCTAGCTTCGAAAATTTTTTTCATTAAATTTAGGACATAAATATGGAAATTTTGCGTCCCTCTGTTGAAGATGTTTGAAGTAAGGCAAATGTTCCTTAAAATAAAGAGAAACATTTTTAATTTAAAGAAATCGTCTTTAACTCAACTGTCATATTGAATTTTTAAATTTAAAATAAAAATGCTTCAAATATAGTCTAAGAATTTATTTTAAGAATTTACATCTTTGGTTTAAAGTTGTTTTTAGAATTAAGAAAACAGTTTTTACTTTGAAGTACTTGGCATAATTTGGATTTTGAAACTGGAATTTGTTTGTACATGAATACCTTTATTAATATATCGCAAACATAGAATAAAAATTCGATGAATGTATCCAATTGTAATTTTATCGATCCTAAATTTAAAGCCAGGGAGGTCCCTACAAAATGTCTTTATTTTAAAGAAGCCGCATCAATACCAAAATCCTTAAAGGAAGGTCAAAATCTTTGTATCCAAGTTAACTTTTTTTTAGTGTATATATACTGAATATATACGTATTTAATCGATCATTCTTTTGTCTAATATATATCCCGCATGGACTAACCTACAATTTAGAAGATGATGTTAGGAAGATTTAAGATGCCTTGCCAACGGCCGCAACCCAAGTAATTCAATTGTGGATGACTGTCTTTAGTAGAACTTTCTACGCTATCCATTATCTGTCATTAAGTCGACCTTAAATTCTATATTTTTCAAGTAACCCGTTACGACGAATACTTTTCAAAGGAAATTATTATATTTGATTTAACAGGTTGGCTGATAAGTCCCCGGTCTGACACATAGATGGCGTCGCTAGTATTAAATGCATATTTTTTTTATATAGTACCAACTTTCAAATGATTCGTGTCAAAATTTGACGTCTGTAAGTCAATTAGTTTGTGAGATAGAGCGTCTTTTGTGAAGCAACTTTTGTTATTGTAAAAAATGGGAAAAAAGGAATTTCGTGCTTTGATAAAATACTATTTCTGTAGGGAAAAAATACGGTGGAAGCAAAAACTTGGCTTGATAATGAGTTTCCGGACTCTGCCCCAGGGAAATCAACAATAATTGATTGGTATGCAAAATTCAAGCGAGGTGAAATGAGCACGGAGGTCAGTGAACGCAGTGGACGACCGAAAGAGGTGGTTACCGACGAAAACATCAAAAAAATCCACAAAATGATTTTGAATGACCGTAAAATGAAGTTGATCGAGATAGCAGAGGCCTTAAAGATATCAAAGGAACGTGTTGGTCATATCATTCATCAATATTTGGATATGCGGAAGCTCTGTGCAAAATGGGTGCCGCGCGAGCTCACATTTGACAAAAAACAACAACGTGTTGATGATTCTGAGCGGCGTTTGCCGCTGTTAACTCGATATGTGACAATGGATGAAACGTGGCTCCATCACTACACTCCTGAGTCCAATCGACAGTCGGCTGAGTGGACAGCCGTCTCCGAAGCGTGGAAAGACTCCAAAGTCCGCTGGCAAAGTAATGGCCTCTGTTTTTTGGGATGCGCATGGAATAATTTTTATCGATTATCTTGAGAAAAACCATTAACAGTGACTATTATATGGCGTTATTGGAGCGTTTGAAGATTGAAATCGCGGCAAAACGGCCCCATATGAAGAAGAAAAAAGTGTTGTTCCACCAAGACAATGCACCGTGCCACGAGTCGTTGAGAACGATGGCAAAAATTCATGAATTGGGCTTCGAATTTCTTCCCCACCCAGCGTATTCTCCAGATCTGGCCCCCAGCGACTTTTTCTTGTTCTCAGACCTCAAAAGGATGCTCGCAGGGAAAAAATTTGGCTGCAATGAATAGGTGATCGCCTATTTTGAGGCAAAACAGAAGGAGTACTACCAAAATGGTATTGGAAGGTCGTTATAATCGTTGTATCGCTCTTGAAGGGAACTATGTTGAATAATAAAAACGAATTTTGACAAAAAAAATGTGTTTTTCTTTGTTAGACCGGGGACTTATCAGCCAACCTGTTATGGTAGAGTGTTTTTTACATTCGTCTCGCCGAACTTAAGGCCGGGTATACTTGTTTTCATTATAATCCTTGGTACAAAAATCTTATCAAACTGGAAAAAACACAAAAAACCCTTCCATTACAGCAGATATTTTTGGTATTGAGGAAATTAAACTGTCTAACGTCAATTTGATGTTGCATAAACTTCTAAACTCTTATATTAGGCAATATTATCAATATTTCGATTGAAGATTTCGATTTTCTCTTCTATACACCAATGCTATATTTAAGACAATTCATGAGAATCTTCATAAAATTCTATTATAAATACGACATTGTCCCTTAATTTCCTGTTTTATGAATAGGAACTCGACAAGAAGTGCTTAGTACTTCGACAATTGAAATTAAAATTACGGTATCTATGGTTGTATTAGTCTTCTTCCTGTAATTTGTAGAAGAAATACACTCTCACAATCACCCCCATCTGCCATCCACAAACCTCACAAATACTGCTACACTAATGTAGGCCATAAATATATGTAGTACACAGATACATTAGCATTTGCCAAATGTATCGACACAAAGTTGTCAATTTTAATTTATTATCGAAATACCTGAAATGTCAGCACAATGAACCTTCTTCTTTGTCCATTACGTTTACTTAATTTATTAGCAGATATTAACTTTAATTAATAGAAAGCCTCCTTCAGCCAAGCATGAACCAGAACACAGCCATTCAATATAGACACAAATCAAAAGCGGAAATGAGTTTGGTCGTTGAGTGAGTGTGTGTGGGAGGAGCGGAAGAAAAGGACAAATGAGAGGAAGCTTGAATTAAATAAAATAGATAATAAGTTACTGCAGTAGCAATAGCAACAGCTAAAAGTATCTCAAATACTACTAATACTAACAAATATATATGACATTAAGTTCAGTCAAGTCGAATTTTAAATACTCGCTATCATGGATCATAAATATAATAGTTTTGCTTTGAATTCCCTTGTCGTGGAAAGTTATTTGATTTGCAATTTGCTGCCCCAAAACGATTGGCTCAAATAGAGTGAATTCTGAAGTTAAATGTTAGGCTTATGTATATATGACATCAGATTCTAAACTCAAGAAAAAAATTTACTTCGATCTAAACGTTTTGAACGTCGCTTAAGGATTTTGGTATTGATTCCGAGCCAAAGATGCGGCTTAATTACAACAAAGACATATTGTATGAACGTCTCTGGTTTAAATTCTAAGACCAATACAATTACAATTAGGATACATGTCTCATTCATCGAGTTTTCATTCTCTTTTCGTAATATATTACTAAAAATGGTTAAAAACTAGTAAGGAAAGTCTAAAGTCGGGCGGGGCCGACTATATTATACCCTGTACCACTTTGTAGATCTAAAATTTCGATACCATATCACGTCAAATGTGTTGGGGGCTAGGTTAGGTTAGGTTATGTGGCAGCCCGATGTATCAGACTCACTTAGACTATTCAGTCCATTGTGATACCACAGTGGTTGCATAAACCTTATCACTGAGTGCTGCCCGATCCCATGTTAAGCTCAATGACAAGGGACCTTCTTTTTATAGCCGAGTCCGAACGGCGTCCCACATTGCAGTGAAACCACTTAGAGATGCTTTGAAACCCTCAGAAATGTCACCAGCATTACTGAGGTGGGAAAAACTTTTTGGTGTTCGGTCGTAGCAGGAATCGAACCCACGACCTAGTGTATGCAAGGCGGGCATGCTAACCATTGCACCACGGTGGCTCCCGTGGGGGCTATATATGAAGGTTTGTCCCAAATACATACATTTAAATATCACTCGATCTGGACAGAATTTGATAGACTTCTATAGACTCAAAATTGTAGTCGGCTAATGCACTAGGGTGGAACACAATGTTAGTAAAAAAGAAATTTGGGAAAAATTTTAATCTGAAGCAATTTTAAGGAAACTTCGCAAAAGTTTATTTATGATTTATCGCTCGATATATATGTATTAGAAGTTTAGGAAAATTAGAGTCATTCTTACAACTTGTCGACTAAGCAGTGGCGATTTTACAAGGAAAATGTTGGTATTTTAACCATTTCTGTCGAAATCAGAAAAACATATATATGGGAGCTATATCTAAATCTGAACCGATTTCAACCAAATTTGGCACGCATTGCTACAATGATGATTCTACTCCCTGTGCAAAATTTCAACTAAATCGGGGATAAAAATTGGTCTCTGATGTCATATGTGTGTAAATCAGGCGAAAGCTACATATGGGAGATATATCTAAATCTGAACCGATTTCAACCAAATTTGGCACGCATAGCTACAATGCTAATTCTACTCTCTGTGCAAAATTTAAATCAAATCGGAGTAAAAGATTGGCCTCTGTGGTCATATGAGTGTAAATCGGACGAAAGCTATATATGGGAGATATATCTAAATCTGAACCGATTTCAACCAAATGTGGCATGCATAGCTACAATGCTAATTCTACTCCCTTTGCAAAATTTCAACTAAATCGGAACAAAAAATTGACCTCTGTGTTCATAGGAGTGTAAATTGGGCGAAAGCTATATATGGGAGCTATATCTAAATCTGAACCGATTTCAACCAAATTTGGCACGCATACCAACAATGCTAATTCTACTCCCTGTGCAAAATTTCAACTAAATCGGAGTTAAAAGTTGGCCTCTGAGGTCATATGAGTGTAAATCGGACGAAAGCTATACATGGGAGATATATCTAAATCTGAACCGATTTCAACCAAATGTGGCATGCATAGCTACAATGCTAATTCTACTCCCTTTGCAAAATTTCAACTAAATCGGAACAAAAAATTGGCCTCTGTGTTCATAGGAGTGTAAATCGGGCGAAAGCTATATATGGGAGCTATATCTAAATCTGAACCGATTTCAACCAAATTTGGCACGCATAGCTACAATGCTAATTTTACTCCCTGTGCAAAATTTCAACTAAATCGGGGTTAAAAATTGGTCTCTGTTGTCATATGAGTGTAAATCAGGCGAAAGCTACATATGGGAGATATATCTAAATCTGAACCGATTTCAACCAAATTCGGCAGGCATAGCTACAATGCTAATTCTACTCCCTGTGCAAAATTTCAATTAAATCGGAGTAAAAGATTGGCCACTGTGGTTATATGAGTGTAAATAGGGCGAACGATATATATGGGAGCTATATCTAAATCTGAACCGATTTCAATAAAATTTGGCACACTTAAGTACACTACTAATTGTACTCCTAGTGCAAAATTTCAACCAAATTGGGGTAAAACTCTGGCTTCTGGGACCGTATTAGTCCATATCGGGCGAAAGATATATATGGGAGCTATATCTGAATCTGAACCGATTTCTTCCAAAATCAATAGATTTCTATTCTGAGCCAAAACACATTTTTGTGCCACATTTGAAGTCGATTGTACTAAAACTGCGACCTAGACTTGGATTACAAAAATGTGTTCATTCACAGACGGACATGGCTATATCGACTCAGGAGCCCACCCTGAGCATTTTTGCCAAAGACACCATGTGTCTATCTCGTCTCCCTCTGGGTGTTGCAAACATATGCACTAACTTATAATATCCTGTTCCACAGTGTGGCGCAGTAAGTTAGGACGGGCCGAATATGAATTTATATGAACCATTTTTGTTTGAGTTTTAGAGGAATCATTAACATCTCTTGTAAGTGTGAAAGAAAATGATGAAAAACGCCTTGATTTGAGATCTAAAATCTGTAGATTTTCACCCCTATCATTTATATGATTGTGAGATGTTAAAAGTTGAAAACTTACATTCAGTTTCAAGCAATTTTTATGATATGGAGGCCTTACCAAATGGACCGATAAAAACTAAATCCGATACATGTTTTGTGAGTCTAAAATACCAGTATATTTACAATTTGAGGCAAATCGGATACAAACTACTGTTTCTAAAAACCCATGGAGTTTAATCCGGAGATCGGTTTTATGGGGGCTATACTAAAGTATAGACCGATACTCACCGTTTTCGGCACACCTCTTTATGGTCCTAAAATAGATATCTAGATATCAAATTTCATGCAAATTGGATAAAAGCTTTGGTTTCTAGAATCTAAAACAATAAAATCATTTCTTCTACACCTCTTTATAGTCCATTTCGTCGATTTCTACAAGCCCAAAAAGTAAAATCGGGAGATTGGTCTATATGGGGCCTATACCAAAACATGAACCAATGCACGCCATTTTCGGGACATGTAAACCCTCAAAAAAAATCGCTTTTCTAACATATATTCCAAACATATTTTGCAGGAAGCACATATATTATTGGATATTGCCGAAACATTATTATGTTTGTTTTACGTGAACATATTATATGTTTGGAAACATTTAGAGCACAAAAATATTATATGCTTGGAAGAATTTTCTCCCCAAGAAGATTGTGCTCATTCTCTCACATAATTTTCACTTCCACGAATTTTTTAGTTCTTGACACCTTTTTCTGTAATACAAATGATGTTGAAGAAATTATTCAATTTTATAAATTTTTTAAATTTTACCTTTCGCCTGGACGGAGAATCGAACTGGGAACCATGCAATTTGTAAGCCAACACACTACCACTGGGCTAAGCAGCTGTTACAGTCACCAATAGACAATTATCGTTATATATTACATTTATATAACATAGTTTGCAAGTATATACGGCCGTAAGTTCGGCCAGGCCGAATCTTATGTACCCTCCACCATGGATTGCGAAGAAACTTCTACGAAAGACTGTTATCCACAATCGAATTACTTGGGTTGTGGTATCTTAAAACTTCTTAACATCGTTTTCTAAACTGCGAGTTAGTCCATACGTGGTATATATTAGACAAAAAAATTATGTATAGGTAAGTCTACAAATAATGACGAATCGATATGGACTTTCTGCACGGTACGTAGAGGGCCAGAATTGAAATGTGGGGGTCGCTTATGTTATATGGGGGCTATATACAATTATGAATTTGATATGGACCAATTTTAATGTGATTGGGGATCTATTTATCTGAGGGCTATATATAACTATAGACCGATATGGACCTAGTTAGGCATGGTTGTTAACGGCCATATACTAGCAAAATATACCAAATTTCAACTGACTCGCATGAAATTTGCTCCTCCAAGAGGCTCCAAAACCAAATCTCGGGATCGGTTTATATGGGGGCAAAATATGATAATGACTGATATGGACCACTTTTGGCATGGTTGTTAAATATCATATACTACCACCACGTACTAAATTTCAATCGAAATTCACATCCACCATGCAAAAATTGGTCCACAACGGTCCATAATTATATATAGGCCCCATATAAACCGATCCCCCGATTTGGCTTGCGGAGCCTCTAAGAGAAGCAAATTTCATCCGATCCGGCTGACATTTGGTACATGGTGTTAGTATATGGTCTCTAACAACCATGCAAAAATTGGTCCACATCGGTTCATAATTATATATAGCCCCCATATAAACCGATCATCAGATTTGACCTCCAGAGTCTTTTGGAAGACCAAAATTCATCTGATTCAGTTGAAATTTGGTACGTGATGTTAATATATGGCCTCAAACACCCATGCAAAACTTGGTCGATATCGGTCCATAATTATATATAGGCCCCATATAAACCGATCCCCAGATATGACCTCCGGAGCCCCTTGGAAGAGCAAAATTCTTCTCATTCGATTGAAATTTGGTACGTGATGTTAGTATATGGTATCCAACAACCATGCACAAATTTGTCCATATCGGTCCATAATTATATATAGCCCCCCTATAAACAGTTCCCCAGATTTGATCTCCGGAGCCTCTTGGAGAAGCAAAATTCATCCGATCCGGTTGAAATTTGCAACGTGGTGTTAGTATATGGCCGCTAATAACCATGCCAAAATTGGTCCATATAGGTATATAGTTATATATAGCCGATCCCCAATCACACAAAAATTGGTCCATATCAGTTCATAATTTTATTTCTATAGAAAATTTTGTCAAAATTTTATTTTTATGGAAAATTTTGTCAAAAGTTTTTTTTTGTTTTGTGAAAATTTTGGCAAGATTTTATTTCTATTGAAAATTTTGTCAAAATTTTATTTCTACGGAAAATTTTGTTAAAATTTTAATTCTATAGAGAATGTTGTCAAAATTTTTATTCTATTGAAAATTTTGTCAAAATTTTAATTCTTTTGAAAATTTAGTCAAAATTTTATTTCAATGGACAATTTTGTCAACATGTCTATAGAAAATATTGTCAAAATTTTATTTCTATAAAAAATTTTGTTTAAGTCGAAAACCTTAGTTAGTTAGTGCCTTCATGTTTTTGTATTTATTTTCATAATGTGTTATGATTTTAAATAAACTAATAATAATAATAATAGAAAATTTTGTCCAAATTTTACTTCTATAGAAAATGTTGTCAACATTTTATTTTGTCAAAATTTTATTTGTATAGAAACTTTTATCAAAATTTTATTTCTATAGAACATTTTGTCAAACCTAATTATATACGTATTTAATCGGCATTTTTATACCCTCCATCATACGATGGGGGTATATTAACTTTGTCATTCCGTTTGTAACACATCGAAACATTACTCTAAGACCCCGTAAAGTATATATATTCTGGGTCGTGGTGAAATTCTGAGTCGATCTAAGCATGTCCGTCCGTCCGTCCGTCCGTCCGTCCGTCTGTTGAAATCACGCTAACTTCCGATCGAAACAAGCTATCGACTTGAAACTTGGCACAAGTAGTTGTTATCGATGTAGGTCGGATGGTATTGAAAATGGGCCATATCGGTCCACTTTTACGTATAGCCCCCATATAAAGGGACCCTCAGATTTGGCTTGTGGAGCCTCTAACAGAAGCATATTTCATCCGATCCGGCTGAAATTTGGTATATGGTGTTGGTATATGGTCTCTAACAACCATGCAAAAATTGGTCCACATCGGTCGATAATTATATATAGCCCCCATATAAACCGATCCCCAGATTTGGCTTGCGGAGCCTAAAAGAGAAGCAAATTTCATCCGATCCGGCTGAAATTTGGTACACGGTGTTGGTATATGGTCTATAACAACCATGCAAAAATTGGTTCACATCGGTCCATAATTATATATAGCCCCCATATAAACCGATCCCCAGATTTGGCTTGCGGAGCCTCAAAGAGAAGAAAATTTCATCCGATCCGGCTGAAATTGGTACATGGTGTTGGTATATGATCTCTAACAATCATGCAAAAATTGGTCCACATCGGTCCATAATTATATATAGCCCCCATATAAACCGATCCCCAGATTTGGGTTGCGGAGCCTCAAAGAGAAGCAAATTTCATCAGATCCGCCTGAAATATATGGTCTCTAACAACCATGCAAAAATTGGTCCACATCGGTTCATAATTATTTATAGCCCCCGTATAAACCGATCCCCAGATTTGGCTTGCGAAGTCTCCAAGAGGAGCAAATTTCATCCAATCCGGTTGTAATTTGGAACATGGTGTTAGTATATGATCTTTAACAACCGTGCCAGAATTGGTCCATATCGGTCCATAATTATATATAGCCCCCATATAAAACGTTCTCCAGATTGGACCCCAGGAGCCTCTTGGAGGAGCAAAATTCATCCGATCCGGTTCAAATTAGGAACGTGGTGTTAGTATATGGTCGGTAAAGACCATACCAAAATTGGTCCAATTACACAAAAATTGGTCCATATCGGTTCATAATCATGGTTGCCACTAAAGCCAAAAATAATCTACCAAAATTTTATTTTGATAGAAAATTTTGTCAAAATTTTATTTCTATAGAAAATTTTGTCAAAATTTTATTTCTAGAGAAAATTTTGTAAACATTTTATTCGTTTCATAATAAAATTTTCATCATTGTCAAAATTTTATTTCTATAGAAAATTTTGTCAAAATTTTATTTCTAGAGAAAATTTTGTTCAAATTGTATTCGGTTCATAATCATGGTTGCCACTCGAGCCAAAAATAATCTACCAAGATTTTATTTCTATAGAATATTTTGTCAAAATTTTTATTTCTATAGAAAATTTTATTTCTATAGAAAATTTTGTTAAAATGTTATTTCTGTAGAAAATTTTGTCAAAATTTTATGTCTACTTTGTCAAACTGAATTATATACGTATTGGATCGATCTTTTTTGATTTAATATATACCACGTATGGACTTACATACAATTTAGAAGAAGGTGTTAGGAGGTTTTAAGATACCTTGCCATCGGCAAGCGTTACCGCAACTTAAGTAATTCGATTGTGGATGGCAGTGTTTAGAAGAAGTTTCTACGCAATCCATGATGGAGGGTACATAAGCTTCGGCCTGGCCGAACTTACGGCCGTATATACTTGTTTAGTTTAATATATACCCCGTATGGACTACCTTGCAATTTAGAAGACGGTATTAGGAAGTTTTAAGATACCTTGCCATCGGCAAGTGTTACCGCAACCCAAGTAATTCGATTGTGGATGACAGTCTTCAGTAGAAGTTTCTACGCAATCCATGGTGGAGGGTACATAAGCTTCAGCCTGGCCGAACTTACGGTTGTATATACTTGTTGTGATTGCTTTTTGTTTTAATTAAAAAAATTGTTGAATCAATTAAATATTTAATTTAATATTTTTTTAGAAAAATATTTATATAGAAATATTAATTTAGAAAAATTTCTTCAAAATTTTTTCTGTGTGGTGAATGCATTGGAAAAATGGAAATCACTAAATGACAATCCCATATAAAATTATTTGCTTCTGATTTGATTATGCACCACATTCGGATTTAATAAAAATATTTTCATTTTAATAAAAATATTTTCAATTATTTTTTTGGGGCGATGGTTGTTTGCTGAAAAAAATTAAATATAGAATTTCATTGTAATTTACAAAATTATTTAAGTCAGTAGTTTTGTTTTCTGTTTTCCTCGTTCCATTTTGCACATCAGAATAATGCATGCAAATTTACAGAATGTCCTTTGAATCTATATCTCTGTTTTATATTACACAGCTAATGTAATTACAAAGTCCTTTTGAATCTGGTAAGACCATCAATTCATTACAATTTGTTGGTTTTTTTTTCACTGTGTTGATTTTGAACTTTACACTTATATATTGTACTTATTTTTTAGTCGTTTGTTATATTTTTATAATTCCTGTTTTTTTTTGTGTTTTTTCTTGATGCCTTTGGATATGATCCTCTTTTTACAACATGTAATTTGCATCAGTCATTTAAAAGAAACTTTGATAAGAAGGAGGTGCTGCGGTAGTACTACAGCTGAGTCAATGGTAACCATCGCTCTGGTGGACATGGTTTGGCTGTAAGTTTATCCACCACCTAAATTTGGTTGCCATACAATTTCTCTCAAGTAGAATACTAACATTTGTTCAAGATTAATTATTCAAATTAATTTTATAGGGACAATTTATTTGTCTTGTAATTCTTCTTCTTCTTTCTTCTCTCATTTCTTGGCTGTTTTTGTAATGCCTAAGATACCATACCAGGAAGATAGAGAAAAGGTAACTTTTTTCCCATTCACACAGGAAGATTTTCAAGTTGGTCTTGGTATAGAGTAGACTGATTGCTGCTTACTTAATAACTCACAGTAAGTGCAACTCTTGCGTTCTTGGCAATTTCCTGTCAACTTGAATGTTAATTCTGTGTGCTTTTTATACCCTTCACCACTACTGTTGTACAGGGTATAATAAGTTTGTGTATTTGTATGTAACGACGAGAAGGAATAGTCATAAACCCATCTGTTAGTATACCGATCGGCTTAGAATTAAATTCTGAGTCGATTTAACGATGTCTGTCCGTCTGTCTGTTCATGTATTTTTGTGTGCAAAGTCCAGCTGGCAGTTAAAGGCCGATCGTCCTCAAATTTGGCGTAGGTTTCTTTTTCGGCTTAAAGATGATCCCTATTGATCGTTTCAGATTTAGATATAGCTGTCATATATATTTATAACCGATCTGGTCATAAAAGACTTATTTGTCAACCGATCTTCTTCCAATTTCGTATAACTGAATATTTTGTGAGTCTCGTAAATTTTGCAGAATATCAGTCAAATCGGTTCAGATATAGATATAGCTCTCATATATAGCTTTCGCCCGATTTACACTCTTATGGCCCCAGAGTCCAATCATTTGTTCCGATTTACGTGAAAGTTTGCACAGAGAGTAGAATTAACATTATAAATATACCGAATTTGGTTGAAATCGGTTCAGATATAGATATAGCTCCCATATATAGCTTTAGCCTGATTTACACTCCTATGGCCCCAGAGTCCAATCATTTGTTCCGATTTACGTGAAATTTTGCACAGGGAGTAGAATTAACATTAGAAGCCGTGTCATAGGACGGTCCTCGTGGCGCTTGACCTATCGAAAGCGTTCGATACGGTCAACCATGTCACATTGTTTGAAGACATCGAGAATACGTCCCTACCGGCTGGAACGAAGCGTTGGGTTCAGAATTATATGTGTGGACGCCAGTCGTACGTGGAATTCAGGGACAATAAGTCAAAACCCCGTAGAGTTAAACAGGGAGTTCCCCAGGGCGGGGTGATATCTCCGGCACTGTTTAACTTCTACCTGTCCTCGATGGCGTCGAGACTGTGTCTTATGCGGACGATTGCATAATCATGGCATCTGGGCCCATTGTTGATCACATTTGCGATCGATTTAATGTCTACCTCGCTGATCTTATCAGTTATTTCACTGCAAGAAATTTGAGGATATCTCTCACCAAATCCTCAGCCACACTATTCACTACATGGACGGCGGAAGTACGCAGGCAGTTGAATGTCAGATTCGATGGCGAAACAATTCAGGCAACAAATTACCCCAAGATTCTCGGGGTCACATTCAACAGCCTTTTTAAGTCGTCCGCCCATGTCAGAACGCTGCTCTTAGAACCGCAACAGGATGTCTCCGCAGTACACCCCTGGATTAACGTTATGCGGAGACCAAGATCATCCCAGTGCGTCGACACAACTACATGTTGCCAAAGCAGTACCACTTGGGCCATCGAAGTTGTCATCCGAATCACCATTTTCTGGATAGACAACCTCCACCCAGGAATAGAAGGGTTGATCTTCATCTTCTAGAGCCCGAGATCCAGCGTTACAAAAGAGAGCCTCTAGATCAGGCAGCATACCAGACAGGTCTGAACAGGATTCATGAGGATAATGTAGCTGAAGCGGTGAGAAGCTACAAGGTTAATCCTGTTCTCGGAGTCCGACCGCCGCCCATAGCACCGGAGGAGAGAGACCTCCCACGGCAGACAAGGGTAGTCTTGGCCCAACTAAGATCAGGCAAGTGCAGCCGCCTCAATTCATACTTATCAGTGATTGATAGCAGCATAGCTGACGTGTGTCCCATCTGTAATCAAGGGCCACATGACACTCGTCACCTTTTTGCTTGCCCAGCTAACCCTACCCGTCTCACTACCAGATCACTCTGGACACACGAAACAATTCAGACAACAAATTACCCCAAGATTCTCGGGGTCACATTCGACAGCCTTTTTAAGTCGTCCGCCCATGTCAGAACGCTGCTCTTAGAACCGCAACAGGATGTCTCCGCAGTACACCCCTGGATTAACGTTATGCGGAGACCAAGATCATCCCAGTGCGTCGACACAACTACATGTTGTCAAAGCAGTACCTCTTGGGTTGCCATCGAAGTTGTCATCCGAATCACAATCTTCTGGATAGACAACCTCCACCCAGGAATGTAAGGGTTGATCTTCATCTTCTAGAGCCCGAGATCCAGCGTTACAAAAGAGAGCCTCTAGATCAGGCAGCATACCAGACAGGAGACATGAGGATACTGTAGCTGAAGCGGTGAGAAGCTACAAGGTTATTCCTGTTCTCGGAGTCCGGCCGCCGCCCATAGCACCGGAGGAGAGAGACCTCCCACGGCAGACAAGGGTAGTCGTGGCCCAACTAAGATCAGGCAAGTGCAGCCGCCTCAATTCATACTTATCAGTGATTGATAGCAGCGTAGCTGACCTGTGTCCCATCTGTAATCAAGGGCCACATGGCACTCGTCATCTTTTTGCTTGCCCAGCTAAGCCTACCCGTCTCACTACCAGATCACTCTGGACACACCCCAACCTTGTCGCAGAGTTCCTTGATCTGGATAACAGCTGAACTACACAACCATAGAACAAAATGGATGAAACTACATTAAGAACTGTTACAACAACAACAATATTATAAATATGCCTATCGAATTTGGTTGAAATCGGTTCAGATGTGGATATAGCTCCCATATATAGCTTTCGCATGATTTACACTCCTATGGGCCCAGAGGTCAAAGTTTTATCCCGAGTTATGTAAAATTTTGCACAAGGAGTAGAACTAACATTATATATATGAACACCAAATTTGGTTGAAATCGGTTAAGAATTAGATATAGCTCCCATATATCTGTCGTCCGATTTACTGATATCACCACCGTAGATCAAAATATTCCTCCGATTTACTTAAAATTGTTAACAGGGAATGGAAATATGATTTTTACTACGCATGCTAAATTTAGATGAAATTTAGATATATCTACCAGAGGTCAAAATTTCACTCCGATTTATTTGAAGTTTTGCACAGACAGTAGGACTAACATTCTTGCAACACATGCCAAATTTGGTTAAAGTCGGTTCAGATTTGTATATAACTCCCATATATCTTTCGCCCGATTTAGATTCATATGATCACGGAGGCCAAAGTTTCATTTCGAAAATTTTGATGTTTTACAAAGTTTAATTAAAAATTTAGCAAGGTGTGCCAAATTTTATCAAAATCGGCTCAGATTTAGACAAAGCCCCCCATATATATGTTCTTCCGATTTCAGCAAATATGGCCAAAATACCCACATATTCCGTCATGTTAAGTCGAAAACTCGCAAAACCGATTCAAATTTACCAATACTCTAATCCACCTATAAATCATGAATGAAGATATGCGAAATTTTATGAAATTTAAATAACATATTTCCAATATTTTGTTAATAACATTGTGGTCCGTTTCGGTCATAAACCAATTTAAATTTTGAGTCTAGACATTTTGTGAATGTTTAAAACAAATTGTCAAAAGCGGTTCATATTTAAATATTTGGTTATGGAAAAATAAACATTTATATAGCTCCTAACAAATTTGAAGGTGTTAAGTATACATAGTGGTGAATGGTATAATATAGTCGGCCCCGCCCGACTTTAAACTTTTCTTACTTGTTTCTGTATAATTTTCTGTCGAAGCAGCTATGGCTATTTACGTTGCTTGTTTTTTTTTCTTCCTTTAATTAAATGCACTGATTTTGTTTTGGAATTTGTTTTGTTTTCTCACCATGGCCATTCACTTGTGTGAGTCTGAATACAGACACAATTATAGCTAGAAATTAATCCGTCTTTGTCCTTTATTCATTAACCTGACAATTTTAATTTCATAGGATACACAATTATAATGAAATGTAGAAATTCGTGGGCAACATCAATGCGGATGTAGTCAAGACAACTCTTGGATACTTTCTTGAAATTGGCTATGTTGTCTTAGTAATAATTTTTTCTTTGTATCACCTTACTTACGGAGTTAAAGGTATACTAAGTTTGTTCTATGTTTGAAAGACATGGAACTCTATATTATACACTGAAAAAATATGTACGTTATATTAAAGATTACCCAACCTAAATTTTAGCATGCAATTTACAAAATATTATGGAGAAAATTGTTTAAAATAATGAAATTTTAATTAAAATACCCTCCACCATAGGATGGGGGTTTCTTAACATTGTCATTCCGTTTGTAACACATCGAAAAATTGCTCTATAAAGTATTATATTCTGGGTCGTGGTGAAATTCTGAGTCGATGTAAGCATGTCCGTCTGTTGAAATCACGCTAACTTCCAAACGAAACAAGCTATCGACTTGAAACTTGGCACAAATAGTTGTTATTGATTTAGGTCGGATGGTATTGCAAACCCAGCAAAAACTGGGTAAGCACTAGTGATTCTTCCAGTAATACCGGTAATCAAAAACTTACTACTTGTAGTATTACCTGGGATTAAAAAATAATAATTTACCTGTAAAGCAAAAATGATTCCTTTTATTAATACCAGTAATTAAAATCATATCTTAGGTCCGAGTTGGAATCCTGCTAAACCACTATTAATTTATACCCTCCACCATAGGATGGGGGTATATTAACTTTGTCATTTCGTTTGTAACACCTTGAAATATTGCTCTAAGACCCCATAAAGTATATATATTCTGGGTCGTGGTGAAATTCTGAGTCGATCTGAGCATGTCCGTCCGTCCGTCCGTCCGTCTGTTGAAATCACGCTAACTTCCGAACGAAACAAGCTATCGACTTGAAACTTGGCACAAGTAGTTGTTATTGATGTAGGTCGGATGGTATTGCAAATGGGCCATATCGGTCCACTATTACGTATAGCCTCCATATAAACGGAACCCCAAATTTGGCTTGCGATTGCTCTACAAGAAGCAAATTTCATCCGATCAGGCTGAAATTTGGTACATGGTGTTAGTATATGGTATGCAAAAATTGGTCCATATCGGTCCACTTTTACGTATAGCCCCCAAATTTGGCTTGCGATTGCTCTAAGAGAAGCAAATTGCATCCGATCCGGCTGAAATTTGGTAAATGGTGTTAGTAAATGGTCTCTAACAACCATGCAAAATTGGTCCATATCGGTCCACTTTTACGTATAGCCCCCATATAAACGGACCCCCAAATTTGGCTTGCGATTGCTCTCAGAGCAAATTTCATCCGATCAGGCTGAAATTTTGTACATGGTGTTAGTATATGGTCCTTAACAACCATGCAAAAATTGGTCCACATCAGTCCATAATTATATATAGCCCCCATATAAACCGATCACCAGATTTGGCTTGCGGAGCCTCAAAGAGAAGCAAATTTCATCCGATCCGGCTGAAATTTGGTACATGGTGTTAGTATATGGTCTCTAACAAGCATGCAAAAATTGGTCCATACCGGTCTTAATTATATATAACCCCCATTTAAAGCGATCCCCAGATTTGACCTCCGGAGTCTATTCAAGGAGCAAAAGTAATCCGATCCGGTTGACATTTGGTACATTTCGCTAGTGTATGGCCGACAACAACCATGCCAAAATTGGTCCCTATCGATCTATATTATATATAGCCCCCAAATAAACCGATCCCCAATCACAGAAAAATCACGATTGTCACTCGAGCCAAAAATAATCTACCAAAATTTTATTGCCATAGAAATATTGCTGAAGTGCCGGCCACCAGACCACAACACCATATAGAATTATAGGTCTAACCACTGAATTGTAGAGCCAATGCACAATTTTCGGTTTTAGTCCCCACTTCTTTCCTGTTGCCTTTTTGCGTTGCCCGTGGCTTTTCTCGCCCCTTTTTTATACCCTCCACCATAGGATGGGGGTATATTAACTTTGTCATTCAGTTTGTAACACATCGAAATATTGCTCTAAGACCCCATAAAGTATATATATATATATATATTCTGGGTCGTGGTGAAACTCTGAGTCAATCTGAGCATGTCCGTCCGTCCGTCCGTCTGTTGAAATCACGCTAACTTCCGAACCAAACAAGCTATCAACTTGAAACTTGGCACAAGTAGTTGTTATTGATGTAGGTCGGACGGTATTTCAAATGGACCATATCGGTCCACTTTTACGCATAGCACCCATATAAGCGGGGCGACCGGACATATCCCCCAACGGACATTTCGCCCAAAATGATTTTTGGGCGTTATGACCTCCAATGGGGCGGTCACATCGCCCAATTTTAGTTTGGGCTTTATGTCCTCCCTTATCGCGGTCATATGTCCCAAAAAATAGGCGGTCAAAACGCCCAATATTTTATGGGGAAAATAATGTCGGAATACAAATCAAAAACTGGCCTAAATGAAGTAGTTTTTATCCCCAATTTTGGTTAACTAAATACGTACGGTATTTAATTCAAAATGCCGTAACTAGAAAGACAGTGCAGATCTCGTGGTCTATAAGAAAATTAAGGAGAAAATGGTGCAAAACGCTCCACAAAGTCCCCAAGAACTTGCCAAATCAGAACATATGAGTGAATACTAAATGTGCGAAAATGTGCCGGAAAAGATTTTTTAGCAAACCACTATTATGGAAGCCGATTTGGCATACAGACTCTTTGTGTTCCAACCCAGTAAGTGAAATAATGAATGAATGAAATATGGATGATGGAGATGCTATTGTTTTATTGATGTCCCTTTTTCGGTCGTTGTTAAATTCATCACATTCAGTTCGTCCTCAAATCCTAACGACTTTCAGTTTATTTTCTTCTTCTAAACATTAAAATTGGAAAGAGATGAGATGATCGACGTGGTGCTGATGGGTACTTGAAAAAACATGAAAATTCGGAAATTGATAATTTTTTTCTTTTGAACAAACCAGCCAAATGCTGAATTGAAAATTATGTATTTTAAACTGAAAATTGGAACGAGATGAGATGATCGATTTGCTGCTGCTGGGTACTTGAAATAAATCGCGCGCGCGATTTTTTTCACGTACCCAGCAGCAGCAAATCGATCATCTCATCTCGTTCCAATTTTCAGTTTAAAATACATAATTTTCAATTCAGCATTTGGCTGGTTTGTTCAAAAGAAAAAAATTATCAATTTCCGAATTTTCATGTTTCAATATATAAATTCAAATGTCTTGGAGCATAAACCGACCTATTTCACGAGCGAAATAGGACTTCGTAGTGCCACTTTAGCCGCTTTTCCATATCAATCGTACGCTGAGAAGAAAAATGGTCAAAAATTCTGTTCCAGTCAAAAACAATTAAAACAAACGATGAAGCCAAGATATGCTAGTTTTACATCTTCTTTCAGCATATACAATAAAAGCAGTATTCGATATTTGTCAATAAGAGGCATATATATCTATTAAATATTAAAAAAAATTAATGGATAGATGAAGTAATCATATCTAGCTTTTGAATGATTTAAAAAAAATACATTTTGTTATTTTAAAATAAACACAAAAAATTTTCACGAAAATTTTTCCAATTAAAATTTTAATTGAGTTTTAAAAAATATTCAATTAAAAATGTAATTGATTCAACAAATTTTTCAATTGAAACAAAAATCTATCACAAAAATAATAGTATCAATTAATTTTTTAATTGGATCAATTAACTTTTTAATTAACCTTCAATTAATTTTTTAATTGATAGTATCATTTCTGTGATTGAAGACATTTCAATTAAAATTTAATTGGATCAATTAATTTCGTGATTGAATCTGAAAAAAAATTTGTGTGTGTATTGTTTATATTCAATTATATTCAAACGATCATAACACCCACATTTTTTTATGGGGCTTATGACCGCGATGAGGGAGGACATAAAGCCCAAACTAAAATTGGGCGATGTGACCGCCCCAATGAAGGTCATAACGCCCAAAAATCATTTTGGGCGAAATGTCCGTTGGGGGATATGTCCGGTCGCCTATAAGCGGACCCCCAAATTTGGCTTGAAGACCCTCTAAGTGAAGCAAATTTTATCCGATCCGGCTGAAATTTGGTACATTGTGTTAGTATATGGTCTATAACAACCATGAAAAAATTGGTCCACATCGGTCCATAATTATATATTGCCCCTATATAAACCGATCCCAACATTTGGCTTGCGGAGCCTCTAAGAGAAGAAAATTTCATCCGATCCGGCTGAAATTTGGTACATGGTGTTAGTATATGGTTTCTAACATCTATGCTAAAATTGGTCCACATCGGTCAATAATTATAAAGGGTGATTTGTTAAGAGCTTGATAACTTTTTAAAAAAAAAAAAAACGCATAAAATTTGCAAAATCTCATCGGTTCTTTATTTGAAACGTTAGATTGGTCCATGACATTTACTTTTTGAAGATAATTTCATTTAAATGTTGACCGCGGCTGCGTCTTAGGTGGTCCATTCGGAAAGTCCAATTTTGGGCAACTTTTTCGAGCATTTCGGCCGGAATAGCCCGAATTTCTTCGGAAATGTTGTCTTCCAAAGCTGGAATAGTTGCTGGCTTATTTCTGTAGACTTTAGACTTGACGTAGCCCCACAAAAAATAGTCTAAAGGCGTCAAATCGCATGATCTTTGTGGCCAACTTACCGGTCCATTTCTTGAGATGAATTGTTCTCCGAAGTTTTCCCTCAAAATGGCCATAGAATCGCGAGCTGTGTGGCATGTAGCGCCATCTTGTTGAAACCACATGTCAACCAAGTTCAGTTCTTCCATTTTTGGCAACAAAAAGTTTGTTAGCATCGAACGATAGCGATCGCCATTCACCGTAACGTTGCGTCCAACAGCATCTTTGAAAAAATACGGTCCAATGATTCCACCAGCGTACAAACCACACCAAACAGTGCATTTTTCGGGATGCATGGGCAGTTCTTGAACGGCTTCTGGTTGCTCTTCACTCCAAATGCGGCAATTTTGCTTATTTACGTAGCCATTCAACCAGAAATGAGCCTCATCGCTGAACAAAATTTGTCGATAAAAAAGCGGATTTTCTGCCAACTTTTCTAGGGCCCATTCACTGAAAATTCGACGTTGTGGCTCGTTAGTAAGTCTATTCATGATGAAATGTCAAAGCATACTGAGCATCTTTCTCTTTGACACCATGTCTGAAATCCCACGTGATCTGTCAAATACTAATGCATGAAAATCCTAACCTCAAAAGAATCACCCTTTATATAGCCCTCATATAATCCGATCCCCCGATTCGGCTTGCGGAGCCTCTAAGAGAAGCAAATTTCATCCGATCCGGCTGAAATTTGGTACATGGTGTTAGTATATGGTCTCTAATGACCATGCACCATGTACATGGTGTTAGTATATGGTCTCTAACAACCATGCAAAATTTGGTCCACATCGCTGCATAATTATATATAAGCCCCCATAACATATAAACCGATCACCAGATTTGACCTCCGGAGCCTCTTGGAAGACCAAAATTCATCTGACTTGATTGATTTTTGGTACGTGGTGTTAATATATGGCCTCAAACACCAATGCAAAAATTGGTCGAAATCGGTCCATAATTATATATAGCCTCCATATAAACCGATCCCCAGATTTGACCTCCGGAGTCCCTTGGAAGAGCAAAATTCATCAGATTCGGTTGAAATTTTGTACGTGATGTTAGTATATGGTATCCAACAACCATGCAGGAATTGGTTCATATCAGTCTATAATTATATATAACCCCAATATAAACCGATCAACAGATTTGACCTCCGGTGCCGTTTGGAGAAGCAAAATTCATCCGATCTGGTTAAAATTTGGTACGTGGTGGTAGTGTATGATATTTAACAAAAGTGGTCCATATCAGTCCATAATCATATATAGCCCCCATATAAACCGATCCCGAGAGTTGGTTTTGGAGCCTCTTGGAGGAGCAAATTTCATCCGAGTCAGTTGAAATTTGGTACATTGTGCTAGTATATGGCCGTTAACAACCATGCCTAACTAGGTCTATATCGGTCTATAGTTATATATAGCCCTCAGATAAATCGATCCCCAATCACACAAAAATTCGTCCATATCAAGTTCATAATTGTATATCGCCCCCATATAAGCGACCCCCATCTTTCAATTCTGGCTCCCTACGTACCGTGCAAAAGTCCATATCGATTCGTAATTATTTGTAGACTTACCTACACGTACCTTTTTTGTCTAATATATACCACGTATGGACTATCTCACAATTTAGAAAACGATTTAAGACACCACAACCCAAGTAATTCGATTGTGGATGACAGTCTTTCCTAGAAGTTTCAAGGCTATCCATGGTGGAGGGTACATAAGATTCGGCCTGGCCGAACTTACGGTCATATATACTTGTTTCACTATTAAGGTTAAAGTCCAGCTTCCTGTCCAAATTAACCCCAAGGTATGTTTGTTTTGCACACTCACCAAAGGGAATTTCAATATCACCTTAGGAGATGGGCTTGTTAACCGTGGGAACTTTGAGTTCTAGACTATTTATCTTCGCCCATTTCTCAGTCATCCAGTGGTCTCTGTGTATAATATCTCTGATTGTGGATGGAAAATTTTCCTCTGACTGCTAGAGCCACATCATTTGCGTATGTTACCACCTTTATCCTTTCTTTTTCTGATGCTAACGACTGAGATTCAGATTTGGCTCCAACTCCGATGATTAGGTTAGGTATAGTGGCAGCAAGAGTGGTGAACTTCTCTCTTATCATTGAGTGCTCCCCGATTCTATGTTAAGCTCAATGACAAGGGACCTCCTTTTTATAGCCGAGTCCGAACGGCGTTCCACGTTGCAGTGAAACCACTTAGAAAAGCTTTGAAACCCTCAGAAATGTCACCAGCATTACTGAGGTGGGATAATCCACCGCTGAAAAACTTTATGGTGTTTGGTCGTAACTGGATTTGAACCTACGACCCTATGTATGCAAGGCGGGCATGCTAACCATTGCACCACGGTGGCTTCCGTGATATTTCACTACCGCCAATTGACCATCTATATTGGCGAGATTTGGCCAAAATCTTTTTAAAATCGCCACCTCTAAGTGGCAAAAATTTTCATTTCCATATTTTTTACTAACATTATGTTTCGTCCAAGGAATTTAGCCGATTTAAATTTTAATTGTAGAGCATTTATAGAATTATAACAAATTTTGTCACAATCGATTCAGTTTTAAAGTTAGGACTTTATACAACGCCCAATAAATTTAATGTATTTGAAATGATATAAAAATTTTTGGTCTACACAGTGGAGAAGGGTATATTATCGTCGGTTTTTGTTTGTTTTGGTTTATAATCCGGAAATATGAAAGGCAACTCTCATGTAAAGCGAGCAGGACTGACATTTATTTAATTCATAATTTAATGTAAGTTTTTTCTCTTTTCAGGTAAATATTTTGCAATAGAAGTGGTGAGTAATTTAATATTAATATATTAATATACAGCATTCCAGATATTAAAAAAAAAAATATGTGAATGAACGAAAGTACGGCCCTTTGGCCGTACTCTTAAAATCACAATTGATAATTTTTGCTTATTTGATGTGTATACATTTACGTTTTATCTTCTGCCGAATCGAATCATATAATGTAAAATGGAAGCATAAACACAAACGATGGCGATAATCTTTTATTGACCATGAAACGTGATACCATCAAGGGAATTTTTTTTAATGGATATTTATAAAAATACATTTATAAAAGCACTCAAGACATTGTGGCAAATAAACAAACCAAAAAAATCTAGGCCAATTTTAATTGTGTCCTAAATACAATAGAGTGATTGCCTTTGAGACAAGTTTACTTTTTTGAAAACAAAAACCAACTATATAATGAACGGTACACACAAAAAAATGTTTTCTGATTCAATCACCAAATTAATTGATCCAATTAATTTTTTAATTGAAATGTCTTCAATCACGAAAATGATAGTATCAATCACAGTTTTAATTGGGCATAGAAAAAATTCTTGATTAAAAAATTAATTGATTTTTTCAGCAAATTTCAATTAATTTTTTAATTGATTCAATTAAAAATTTAATTGATGTTGATTGCAAAACTCAATTAATTTATTAATTAAAAAAGGAAACTATTTTTAATTACTTTCTGAACTGGCTTAGTTTTTATTTGGATTAACAAATGATTGTTTGAAATACATTTTTAATTAAAAATTTAAAAAAATCAACACTTTTTTTAACTGAATGAGACTTCCGAATTTGATTAAAAATTTAATTGTATCTATTAATTTTTTAATTAAAAATTTAAAAATTTTCTATCATTGACTTAATTAACTTAATGTTTCTATCATGATTACAAAGTTAATTGTATCAATTAATTTATTAATTGAAAACATTTCCAACTTCAATTAACTTTTTAATTGGAAATATTTTGGTGATATTTTTTTCTGTGTAGTTGGATCAGGTAGATTCTTATGTACCCTCCACGATGAATTGTTTAGAAAGTTCTACAAAATACTGTCATCCTCAATAGCTTTACTTGGGTTGTGGTAAAACTTGCCGATGGAAAAGTGTCTTAAAACTTCCTAACATAAGTCCTGTTTTCTTTTAGTACATTTTTATGAGCTATCATACAAATTGCAATTTTGTCTATATGGAGTCTATGTAAGACAAAACAAGTATATACGGCCGTAAGTTCGGCCAGGCCGAATCTTATGTACCCTCCACCATGGATGTACCCTAAAGACCGTCATCCACAATCGAATTACTTGGATGGTGGTAATACTAAAGGGTGATTTGTTAAGAGCTTGATAACTTTTTTTTTTTTTAAAACGCATAAAATTTGCAAAATCTCATCGGTTCTTTATTTGAAACGTTAGATTGGTCCATGACATTTACTTTTTGAAGATAATTTCATTTAAATGTTGACCGCGGCTGCGTCTTAGGTGGTCCATTCGGAAAGTCCAATTTTGGGCAACTTTTTCGAGCATTTCGGCCGGAATAGCCCGAATTTCTTCGGAAATGTTGTCTTCCAAAGCTGGAATAGTTTCTGGCTTATTTCTGTAGACTTTAGACTTGACGTAGCCCCACAAAAAATAGTCTAAAGGCGTCAAATCGCATGATCTTGGTGGCCAACTTACCGGTCCATTTCTTGAGATGAATTGTTCTCCGAAGTTTTCCCTCAAAATGGCCATAGAATCGCGAGCTGTGTGGCATGTAGCGCCATCTTGTTGAAACCACATGTCAACCAAGTTCAGTTCTTCCATTTTTGGCAACAAAAAGTTTGTTAGCATCGAACGATAGCGATCGCCATTCACCGTAACGTTGCGTCCAACAGCATCTTTGAAAAAATACGGTCCAATGATTCCACCAGCGTACAAACCACACCAAACAGTGCATTTTTCGGGATGCATGGGCAGTTCTTGAACGGCTTCTGGTTGCTCTTCACTCCAAATGCGGCAATTTTGCTTATTTACGTAGCCATTCAACCAGAAATGAGCCTCATCGCTGAACAAAATTTGTCGATAAAAAAGCGGATTTTCTGCCAACTTTTCTAGGGCCCATTCACTGAAAATTCGACGTTGTGGCAGATCGTTCGGCTTCAGTTCTTGCACGAGCTGTATTTTATACGGTTTTACACCAAGATCTTTGCGTAAAATCTTCCATGTGGTCGAATAACACAAACCCAATTGCTGCGAACGGCGACGAATCGACATTTCACGGTCTTCAGCAACACTCTCAGAAACAGACGCAATATTCTCTTCTGTACGCACTGTACGCATTCGTGTGGTTGGTTTAATGTCCAATAAAGTAAACTGAGTGCGAAACTTGGTCACAATCGCATTAATTGTTTGCTCACTTGGTCGATTATGTAGACCATAAATCGGACGTAAAGCGCGAAACACATTTCGAACCGAACACTGATTTTGGTAATAAAATTCAATGATTTGCAAGCGTTGCTCGTTAGTAAGTCTATTCATGATGAAATGTCAAAGCATACTGAGCATCTTTCTCTTTGACACCATGTCTGAAATCCCACGTGATCTGTCAAATACTAATGCATGAAAATCCTAACCTCAAAAGAATCACCCTTTACTAGCGCAATGTACCAAATTTCACCACGTATCAAATTTCAACCGGATCGGATGAATTTTGCTCCTCCAATAGCTCCGGAGGTCAAATCTGGTGATCGATTTAAATGGGGGTTATATATAATTAAGACCGGTATGGACCAATTTTTGCATGGTTTCAACCGGATTGGGAGAATTTTGCTGTTTCAAAGGGCTCCGGAGGTCAAATCTGGGGATCGGTTTATATGGAGGCTACATATAATTATGGACCGATATGGACCAATTCCGACATGGTTGTTAGAGACCATATACTAACGCCATGTAACAAATTTCAGCCCGATTTCATGAAATTTGCTTCTCTTAGAGGCTCCGTAAGCCAAATCGGGGAATCGGTTTATATGGGGGCTATACGTAAAAGTGGTCCTATATCGCATGAACGATTAGCAACGACCATAGAAACATCTTCAATAATTCACAATATCTTTTAATTCCCCCCACTGTTTGACAAAAAAAAAAAAAAACAACAAAAACAAAAAATTTGTTTCGCTCCTACGTTCTTGCTTTCTGAGTAATTTTCTTTTACATCTTTAGTGGAAATTTATTGTTCACTACCAACCATTGAAGAATCATAATTTGTGTAACCCTTCTTGGGGTTTTACAAGAATTACAAACCTATTCGTTGGCCCTCCCACCACACTTCTTAAACAGTCTGTAACAAATTAAAAGTGAATGTTAATGAAGTATGCATGCTTAGGGCAAACCTTTTCTTTGTTACTGCCACACTGACTCCATCATATTTTCTTCGACTTTTTGGTGAAGCCCTTCAGAAACTTGTACTTGTTTATGCATTTACCAGCTTTGAAACCCTAAGAAAAAGGTTAGAAAATCATAGCCGTAGTTCAGGGGGATAAACGTAATGAGTCTTAAATATTTTTCTTAGAATGTTGAGAAAACTTGGACAGGTCACCAGAAGCAATTTTTCACAAACATCATCCCTGCGTCCTTGAACTGCGTTCATTTGTACGTTGTCGTCTCTTTTGGTTGTTGTTTTTCAAAAACTTAAAGAAGTTTATTAGAGACAAGAAAAAACACAACATTTGTGTTCTTCGCTCTCTCTCTCTCTCTCTCTTCGCTGTAACTCATTCTTAATGAACACAACTTTAATTACAATTCCTCCAGGAAACAAAAAACAAACGAGTAAAAGGCTGAATAAGTTGAGTGTCCCTTCGGGTTGCAATATAATCTATTGCAAAAGTAAATTAAATAACTTAAAAGTTTAAGAAACAAATTCTATTTGTATGGCAGATATCTCGAATACTGAAATTATCCAGCAATACAAATTGCCATCGAGCTCTGACTATTGAGTTAATGAGAGGAGGAAGTGGACTAGAACTGCAAAACATTAAAATGGCAATTCGGTCAAGCCGATTCTTATGTACCTTCCACCATGGATTGTGTCTAAAGTTCTTCTAAAGACTGTCTAAAGGGTGATACGGTCAAAATTTGGTCAATATAAACTTGACGTATTTCTTTCAATTTTGCATTTAAAAAACCTGAACATCCCTCATTTTGAAGCTGTGTGTGTGTAGAATGTTGCTCCTATTTTGATTTTGGAATTCACTCTTCAGTTGTCAAAATGCCGTCCAAGCAAGAAGAGCAGCGTATCAAAATTTTGCTCGCATCCGAGCTACTCGCACGCAAAGCTGGCAAAATCGCTAAAAGTTGCCAAATCAACCGTTACAAATGTAATTAAAGTGTTTGGGGAACGTTTGTCGACAGCCAGGAAGTCTGGATCGGGAGGAAATCGAAACCGGAAGCCGCTGAGACGACAAAGAGAGTTGTCGGTAGTTTCAAGCGAAACCCTAACCTCTCTCTCCGAGATGCCGCAAATAAGCTGGGTGTATCGTCTACAACCGTGCATCGAGCCAAAAAACGAGCCGGACTATCGACTTACAAGAAGGTAGTGACTCCAAATCGCGATGATAAACAAAATACGACGGCCAAAGCGCGATCCCGGAGGCTGTACACGGCGATGCTGACGAAGTTTGACTGCGTGGTAATGGACGACGAAACCTACGTCAAAGCCGACTACAAGCAGCTTCCGGGACAGGAGTTTTATACGGCAAAAGGAAGGGGAAAGGTAGCTGATATTTTCAAGCACATAAAACTGTCAAAGTTCGCAAAGACATATCTGATTTAGCAAGCCATCTGTACCTGTGGCTTGAAAAGCAGCATTTTCATAGCTTCCGGGACTGTCAACCAAGAAATTTACGTGAAAGAGTGTTTGAATAAACGTCTGCTGCCTTTCCTGAAGAAACACGGTTGTTCCGTACTGTTTTGGCCGGATTTGGCATCTTGTCATTACGGTAAAAAGGCCATGGAGTGGTACGCCGCCAACAACGTGCAGGTGGTTCCCAAGGACAAGAACCCTCCCAACACGCCAGAGCTCCGCCCAATTGAGAAATACTGGGTGTTAAGGGGAATCTACCCCAGTACTTCGTTTCCCAATAGATTATAAACCAAAACGAAGAAATAATTCTTGGAATCTTTATTTCAACGCTTACGATTAAAATTCCTAAAATATATTCATTACATTAATTCATGGCTCATTAATAATTATTTATATACAAATTACACGCTTTTCTGGTTAGGAAACTAAGTACGAACTTCATATAAGGTTACGACACAGCGTCCTTCTATCCTCTTTAACAATTAAAGCGCAAACTTATATTACAGGCGCTTGGAATTTCCTTTCGTTAATAAAAAAACAAATATAAATTCTAATATGGCTAACTACTCAAACAAAAAGAGTGATTCTCAAATATAATGTTTATCGATAACTTTGTATACGAGACTGGCAGTGGTGTCAACACAGGGCTATTGTCAAGCGGAACCTAAAGAAGACCAAAAAAACTGCTAAGGACGAGCAGCAGTTCAAGGCAAACTGGCTTTCTGCGACGAAGAAGGTGGACAAGGTGGCTGTACAAAATCTGATGACAGGTGTCAAGCGTGAGGCCCGGCAATTCGGATTTGGAAAAGCGAAAGCCTAACTGAATATTTTTCCTGAATTTTATACTAATTGAGCTTGAAAAAGAAATTTAATTTGATTTTTTAAATAAACGATTTCACCGATTTACACACGTTGACCAAATTTTGACCGCATCACCCTTTATACAATACGAGTTACTTGGATTGCTGTTGTCATCCAATTGTGAGTTGCAATTTGGTACATCTTAGGTTAGGTTAGGTTAAGTGGCAGCCCGATGTATCAGGCTCACTTAGACTATTCAGTCCATTGTGATACCACAGTGGTGAACTACTCTCTCATCACTGAGAGCTGCCCGATTCCATGTTAAGCTCAATGATAACCTCCTGTTTATAGCCGAGTCCGTACGGCGTTCCACATTGCAGTGAAACCACTTAGAGAAGCCTTCAAACACTTCGCAATATCACCAGCATTACTGAGGTGGGATAATTCACCGCTGAAAAACATTTTGATGTTCGGTCGGAAGCAGGGATCGAACCCGCGTTCTTGTGTATGCAAGGCGGGCATGCTGCCCAATGCTCTACCCAGTGATTGTATCCAGAACGACGAACTCTACGACTACAGTGGGATGCGTTTAGAGTGATTTGGTGGATGAATTGACTGGGCGAGCGAATAGATGACGCGTGTTGTACGGGGCACACACTCACTGATAAGTAGAAATTAGGGCGGCGGCACTTGACTGATCTTAGGTTAGGTTAGGTTAGGTTATGTGGCAGCCCGATGTATCAGGCTCACTTAGACTATTCAGTCCATTGTGATACCACAGTGGTGAACTTCTCTCTTATCACTGAGTGCTGCCCGATTCCATGTTAAGCTCAATGACAAGGGACCTCCTTTTTATAGCCGAGTCCGAACGGCGTTCCACATTCCAGTGAAACCACTTAGAGAAGCTTTGAAACCCTCAGAAATGTCACCAGCATTACTGAGGTGGGATAATCCACCGCTGAAAAACTTTTTGGTGTTCGGTCGTAGCAGGAATCGAACCCACGACCTTGTGTATGCAAGGCGGGCATGCTAACCATTGCACCACGGACTGATCTTAGTTAGGCCAAAACTAGCTTGGTGTGCCGTGGGGGTTCTCTTTCCTCTCCCTTAACCTTCTCACCGTTTCAGCTGCAGTATCCTCATGAATCCTGTTCTGGCCAGCCTGGAATGTTTCCTGATTTAAAGGCTATGTATTGCAATACTGAATCTCGCGCCCTAGAAAGTGAAGATCCAACCGTGGCAGTCTATCTACAAGTCTATAACCAGGAGGTACCGCTTTGAAAACATGTAATCTGCGGAGATAATATCCAGCATTGCCGCGAAGGCAGTGTTATTAGAGGTTTGTATGTTACTCTACTGCGTGCCACTTTTCTGAGCTATCAGACTGATGCTGCACACTTTACCTCTGACCGGCCAATTGTCTTATAGGCACCTGCAGCTTCACTTCCCTGATCTTAGTTGAATCAAAACTACTCTGGTGTGACGTGGAAGTTATTTTGCTTCGGGTGCTATGGACAATGGTCGGACTCCGAGGACATGCCTTGTAACATGAATCCTGCTCAGACCTACATACATGAAATATTTCCTAATATATGATATAGAGCCTACATTTTGTAATGGTGGATCTCGCGCTCCAAAATGTGAAGATCAACCCTGACATCCCTGCATGCTGGCTGTCTGTTGAGACGCACGATGAGGATCTTGGTCTAGAGGTCTTTGTCCAGGGGTGTACTGCGGAGACACCATGCCGCAGTTCTAAGGCCATCGTTTTACAGATCTATGGGTTCTACATTGGTCTCAGGTATCCACACTGATTGCATGCTTTACCTCTGTCCGGCAAATTGACTTATAGGTAGTCAATAACGGTCTTTTGTCCGCACCACAACTTTCCTGATTTTAGTTGAGCCTGAACTACCCTGGTATGACATTTAAGTTATCTTTCCTTGAGTGCTATGCGCGATGGTCGGACTCCGAGGACCAGCTTAACCTGTAGCGTGAATCATCATGAATCCTCCTCAGACGTAGCTGGAATGTTCCCTGATCTATATTTTCTAATACTGAATGTCGCGCTCCAGAAACTGAAGATCAATCCTAACATCCCTGTATGGTGGCTGTCAGCTGAGACACACGAGGAGGATCTTGGTCTACAGGTCTTGGTTGAAGTGTGTACTACGGAGACGCCCTGTCGCGGTCTAAGGTAAGCGTTCTTACGGGTGTGTATGTTATACCACTGCGTGCCACTGGTGTCCACCCTGGCTCTGTCTAGTTAACTACAATTACCTTATAGGTAATCTTATTTTTCTTTTTTCGCACCCTAAATGCTGCCGACAAGCGGTTTGTTTCTAGCGTGAAACTTACCGCAATTTGCAAAGACATGAGCAGACGACTTGAAAAGGCTGTCAAATGTGACCCCAACAATCTTTAAGTAATTAATGTTTGGAATCGTTTCGACATTGAAACTAATATTCAACTGCCTGCATTCTTCTGCTGTCCATGTAGTAAATATAGTGGCTGAGGATTTGGTGGCGGATATGCTCAAATTTCCAGCGGTGGAATAACGATTAAAATCAGCAAGTTCGATGTTTAACCCATCGCAGGTATCATCAACACGGGATCCGGATGCCATGATTGTATAGTCATCTGCATATGATACAATCTCAACGCCGTCTGGATGGTTGGAATAGAAGATAGATGGAGGTTGAACAGCAGAGGAGATATCACCCCAATTTGGGAAACTTTCTGTTTTACACTACGAGGCCTTGAATTTTTATCTATAAACTGTAAAAAGTTGCCGGTAGAGAAGTGGTTTCGATTTTCTGTATACTGTAAATACCCTCCGGTAGGGACAAGGTTTCGATTTCTTTGGACAGTCTAGCATGACTGCCTTGATAGGTAAAGAGCCTCGGACTGAGACTCGGGTTGGGCTAGTTGAGGCCCCTATTTATGTATGCTGTAATGGCATGCAAACCTGTTGTTGTTCTGATGTACGTAATTTGTTGGAGGTTGGCAACTGGAAAATTCTCCACAGGCTGGCTTGATAGGCAAAGAGCCTCGGACTGAGACTCGGGTTGGGCTAGTTGAGGACCATATTTATACATGCTGTAATGGCATGCACACCTGTTGTTCTGATGTACCTAATTTGTTGAAGGTTGGCATCTGAAAAAATGCCCACAGGCTGGGGAGTTGTAGTATCTCACGTGTCTTTGATACTGGATCGGGTAGCGCTGAGTAATACGAGAGAACTTTACCACAGTGGTAGCACAGTGGACTGAATAGTTTACCTACCCTAATCTAACATTAGCAACGAAATGTCGTGGGGACAGAGCACCTTTGGTGGCTATGGTCTGTTGATTACATTGGTAACTTCAGTTGAGATAATCATGGTGTGTCACTGGGTAACTCTCGGGCTGTGTTGGCCACAAAGTACATGTATCTAGATTTAATTGCTTCCAGTGCTTTAACCACGTGTTCCGCTTGTGCTTGTCCACTAGCTTACTAATGTCTAGATTCAGTTCCCAGATTGTAGAATCAGCAGGGTTAGCACAAAGGGAGCCACCGTGGTGCAATGGTTAGCATGCCCGCCGTGCATACACAAGGTCGTGGGTTCGAATCCTGCTTCGACCTCACACCAAAACGTTTCTCAGCGTTTTTCAGTAATTCTGGTAACATTTCTGAGGGTTTCAAAGCTTCCCTAAGTGGTTTCACTCCAATGTGGAACGCCGTTCGGACTCGGCTATAAAAAGGAGGTCCCTTGTCATTGAGTTTAACATGGAATCGGGCAGCACTCAGTGATAAGAGAGAAGTTCACCAATGTGGTATCACAATGGACTGAATAGTCTAAGTGAACCTAATATATCGTGTTACTTTTATTATTAATCCCTAGCCAAAAGTGCAGCAGTAGAGTAACATACAAACCTCTAATAACACTGCCTTCGCGGCAATGCTGGATATTGTCTCCGCAGACCAAGATCTGTAGGCCACGATTACATGTTTTCAAAGCGATATCTCCTGGTTATAGACTTGTAGATAGACTGCCACGATTGGATCTTCACTTTCTAGGGCGCGAGATTCAGTATTGCAATACATAGCCTTTAAATCAGGAAACATTCCAGGCTGGCCAGAACAGGATTCATGAGGATACTGCAGCTGAAACGGTGAGAAGGTTAAGGGAGAGGAAAGAGAACCCCCACCGCGCACCAAGCTAGTTTTGGCCCAACTAAGATCAGTCAAGTGCCGCCGCCTTAATTTCTACTTACCAGTGATTGTCTGCCCCGTACAACACACGTCACATATTCGCTCGCCCAGTCACTTCTTCCACCAGATCACTCTGAACGCATCCCACTGTAGTCGTAGAGTTCGTCGTTCTGGATACAATCACTTGGTAGAGCAATGGGTAGCATGCCCGCCTTGCACACACAAGATCGTGTGTTCGATTCCTGCTTCCGACCGAACATCAAAATGTTTTTCAGCGGTGAATTATCCCACCTCAGTAATGCTGGTGACATTGCGGAGTGTTTCAAAGCTTCTCTAAGTGATTTCACTGCATTGTGGAACGCCGTACGTACTCGGCTCGATAGCCTGCTTATAGTCCACACATTGAGTGGCCGATGTATTGACATAACCGATTGGAATCGGGCAGCACTCAGTGATAAGAGAGAAGTTCACCAATGTGGTATCACAATGGACTGAATAGTCTAAGTGAGCCTGATACATCGGGCTGCCACCTAACCTAACCTAGCACAAAGTAATACATCATCCTATGCGAGACCCGACGCTTCTGCTGTGAAGATGAACTTCACACGGGCAATTCAACCAGCGGGTATAAAGTGAGCGGCTGCTACTTTTGTCCCGTAACTTCCTTGCGGACGGGAGCTCACTGAAGCTGCAATGGTGTGTTCTTTGAAGCTGTCCTAGTTGGCTTTCGTTTGGTTGATAAACGTTTGGGGTTCAGAGCGTCCGTCAATTAAGGAAATTTTTGGATTTGACCTATCCCAATTATATAACAGGTTGCGAGGGCATATCACTTATCAGACCAGGCGACTCTAGAATACGTCCATTCAGTCCATTGTGATACCACCGTGGTGAACTTCTCTCTTATCACTGAGTGCTGCCCGATTCCAATCGGTTATGTCCATACATCGGCCACTCAATGTGTGGACTATAAGCAGGCTATCGACCGACGGTATATGCATATCTCTGTATATCTCTATCTGGTCAGCACGGGACTTGACATCAATCGTTATACATTCCATTTAGGGGTCACTAGTGTCTGGCACAAGCACAATAGGTCTATACTGCATGGAGCGGTATAATACCAGGTCTCTACCTACATGTGTGGTGATCCTTATCTGGCGCATTGTATCCATCACATAGGTGCAAGTTTCATGTGGCATTCAGCTTCGTTTCTTGGATTGCCTCGACCCTGGCTCAGGGTTGGCCTGTCACAAACTGTGACTTTTACGACATACATTTGCGACGGTATAATACGTACGTCGCAAAAGTCGTAAACCTGCTGTAGAAAACCAAATTTTGAATAGAAGAAATCCTGAACAATGTTTAATTTAGTTTGACAGCATTCGCTGTGAGTTTCTGCCAAAATTTGTGAAAGTTTTCCCACGATCAAGCCTATTTTCTTAGGTGGTATCGAAATTCCCGTTGGTGAGTGTGCAAAATACCTTGGGGTTATATTGGACAGGAGACTGAACTTAAAGCTAAGAAAGGACGAGAAAATCCACGGTTACCCTGAACTCGTGCAAAAGGCAATAGGGAAAATGTGGGGACTAAAACCGAAAATTGTGAACATTCCTAAGAATTCTTCGCACATACCATCGTCTTGGATATAATCGAATTCGATGCCTAGCTGACGCGACTAAAGTATTTTCAGTTTGCGACTATTGTTACTTTTTCTACATTTACAACGCGTATGTGACGTTTACAACTTTGCGACAGTCGCAAACCTAAACGAGTTTGATACAGACCATCTCTGCCCTGGCTCGCTTAAGATCCATAAAATCTAACTTAATTGCAAATGTTATATACTTTCGGGAACAATATTGAACATGTTGTTATGTGGAAGATTGCGGAGGGGTCACTTAGGCTGATGACTTTTGGCTGCTGTCGTTTGGCACAGCATATTTCGATCTGTTACAAATGGAATGGAAGAGTTAATATACCTTCCCCACGATGTTCTGTTTTTTAAGATATCAAGGGCTTTCGAAAATGATTTCTTACAATTGATAAATTCTAATGCTTAAACACTTTTTAAGTAAACGAATTCAATGCTCAAATAATATCCACATATTGGGTGGAATAATCAAATAGTTCAACATATTTATTGGGTCTGAAATAGACATAAAAATACCAGTATTTCCTCCCCTGAAAGTCGAATACTTTAATCAATCTGATGATCGTAAAACTTTCTAGAAAATGAAAAGTTTTTGGCTAAACACATCTACTATTCAACACGGCCTTAGCCCCGTACAGTTTGCACTTATACAAGGTTATCTTTTGCCGCCATATATCATATGCTACTAGGGTGTAATAAAAACCCAGGATACTTACCAAAATGCTAACACTATTAGGCTTTTTGTTTAACGATTTTCCATAGTTTTTATATGGCATCACCTGTTTACGATTTCCTTGGCATCCCCTAACAAAGCCAATGGAGATGGTGGAGAGTTGACCCTTTTGCTTCTCCTGCTTTTTGCTTTTTATTAAAAGTAAAAATGTGGTCACAACCTACTATTATAACTATAACATTCCTTCTTTCTATTTCACCATAAATGTTCAAATGAAATTCGAAATTTAATGGCCCATTTGCCTGTGATAACGACGAGATGGAAAATATTATTACAAACACTTCATTCAAACAAAATTCATAGAGATGAGGCCAAATAGTCAATGACAAAAACTATTGAAGAATGAATTCTACGAGGATTACATTTTATATTTCGCGATTATAGAACCAAAAAAAAATATTTTTTTTTTAATTTCCCCATTAAGATTTATAATCTTTAGCATGCGTTTGAACCCTTTGCCACTCTAATTGAAATCTCCTAAATATGCCTTCTGAACGAATCACCCTATTCTTCAGATGTCGAAAAGCTTTGATCTCTCATTTTATTTCTTACATACAGGAATAAAAAGAAGTCATTCGGGGTGAAGTCAAGAATATAGGCCGATGACAAATCGAATCGCTATTTTGAGTGCTCCAAAAATGGAGTTGTTTGAGCCGATTTGTGAGAGCTTATATTGTTGTTAAGAGTGATCCGTCTTCGGCGGCTGCTTTTCCAGATTTATGGAAGACAACTGGCAAACAAATGAGTGTCCTAGTCCGAGTTGACTGTTCTGAATATGACAAACTGTTTTTTTGGACGGTTATTATGTGTGTTTGTCATAACCATGTTATTTTCTCTTACATTATGTATCTAATTTCGACAACCATTTTATTTTTGCCGAGAAAAGAAAATTTTTACTGCATAAATGTTCCATGTTCCCCATTCAAAAATAACATTTTGCTCTAGAAGGTGATCATATACATTCTCTGAGTGTGCTTCGAGCTACTTTTGTTGGATTTGGGTCTTCTTGAAACACCCATACAGTCGACAGCTTTTTACTTTCGGACTGAAATATTAGCAAGAAAGGAGGTGGCGAATTGGCTGTAAAGTCATGTTCCAAAAAATGCTGGTATTAATATAAACTTAGACAGTCAACCTGTAATGACATCCTTGGACTCTGTGTTCCTTAAATCGAAAACGGCTACTTTTCGACAAAAAGTTTGAAACTCTAATTCCCAACAGTGAGGCGTGATGCACACATACTCCAGGGAATAAACGTTATATAGATTTCTACACCGATGGATTCAAATTGAATGGCCAAGTTGGTTTGGGGCTGTGGTTTCCAGGGTTGTGGAGTCGTAGTCTGAAGATTTTGCTGGAGTCGGAGTCGTAAACTTTTTGTTCGACTCCGGCTATACAAATTTTTTTAAAACACTTACGGTCATTTTCATGTAGCTCCGTTAGGCTTTAACTGCCAGTTAACCAAAAGTAAATTCCAAATATCTTCCCTCCTGTTAACTTTAATTGAAAATTTTTTTTGCAGTTAAATTCCTGACTGCCATATGGAATATATACGCAAGATGGCAGCTATGCCCATAATACGGTTTAAAAGTTCGTTAGTTAACGGAGCATTAACGGAGCTTCATGAAAATGGGCGTTAATATTTTTGTAGCTAAACAAGTTTCCATTGTGTTATTCATTCGATCAATGTTCGGTATGACTGTAAATGAAACTTCCAATTATGGAGATGATTTTATGTTTCCTAGAATAATAGACTATCAGATGAGCTGAATCGATCCATTTTAATGTCCACAACCATAACAATTTATTTGATATATTTCGAACAATCGTTTTTATACCCTCCACCATAGGATGGGGGGGGGGGGGTAATTTAACTTTGTCATTCTGTTTGTAACACATCGAAATAATGCTCTAAGACCCCATAAAGTATATATATTCTGGGTCGTGGTAAAATTCTGAGTCGATCTAAGCATGTCCGTCCATCCGTACGTCTGTTGAAATCACGCTAACTTCCGAACGAAACAAGCTATCGACTTGAAACTTGGCACAAGTAGTTGCTATTGATGTAGGTCGGATGGTATTGCAAATGGGCCATATCGGTCCACTTTTACGTATAGCCCCCATATAAACGGACCCCCAGATTTGGCTTGCGGAGCCTCTAAGAGAAGCAAATATCATCCGATCCGGCTGAAATTTGGTACTAGTGTTAGTATATGGTCCCTAACAACCACGTAAAAATTGGTTCACATCGGTCCATAATTATATATAGCCCCCATATAAACCGATCACCAGTTTTGGCTTGCGGAGCCTCTAAGAGGAGCAAATTTCATACGATCTGGCTGAAATTTGGTACATGGTGTTAGTATATGGTCCCTAACAACCATACAAAAATTGGTCCACATCGGTCTATAATTATATATAGCGCCCATATAAACGGACCCCCAAATTTGGCTTGCGGATCCTCTAAGAGAAGCAAATATCATCCGATCCGGCTGAAAGTTTGTACATGGTGTAAGCATATGGTCTCTAACAACCATGCAAAAATTGGTCCACATCGATCTATAATTATATATAGCCCCCATATAAACCGATCCCCAGATTTGGCTTGCCGAGCCTCTAAGAGAAGCAAATTTCATCCGATCCGGCTGAAATTTTGGTACATGGTGTAAGCATATGGTCTATAATAACTATGCAAAATTTGTCCACATCGGTATATAGTTATATATAGCCCCCATACAAACCGATCCCCCGATTTGGTTTGCGGAGCCTCTAAGAGAAGCAAATTTCATCTGATCCGGCAAATGGGCCATATTGGTCCACTTTTACGTATAGCCCCCATATAAACGAACCGCCAGACTTGGCTTGCGGATCCTCTAAGAGAAGAAAATTTTATCCGATCCGGCTGAAATTTGGTACACGGTGTAGGTATATGGTCTCTAACAACCACGCAAAAATTGGTCCACATCGGTCTATAATTATATATAGCCCCCATATAAACCAATACCCAGATTTGACCTCCGGAGCCTCTTGGAAGAGCAAAATTCATCTGATTCAGTTGAACTTTGGTACGTGGTGTTAATATATGGCCTCAAACATCCATGCAAAAATTGGTCCACTTCGGTCCATAATTATATATAGCCCCCATATAAACGGACCCCCAGATTTTGATTGCGGATCCTCTAAGAGAAGCAAATATCATCCGATCCGGCTGAAATTTTGTACATGTTGTTAGTATATGGTCTCTAACAACCGTGCAAAAATTGGTCCACATCGGTCCATAATTATATATAGCCCCCATTTAAACCGATCCCCAGATTTGACCTCCGGAGCTATTGAAGGGGCAAAAATCATCCGACCCGGTTAAAATTTGGTACGTGGTGAAATTTGATACATTGCGCTAGTATATGGCCGCTAACAACCATGCCAAAATTGGTACATATCGGTCTATAGTTATATATAGACGATCCCCAAAAATAATCTACCAAAATTTTATTACTATAGAAAATGTTGTCGAAATTTTAGTTCTATAGAAAATTTTGTCAAAACTTTAGTTATTTAGAAAATTTTGTCAACATTTTATTTCTATAGTAAATTTTGTCAAAATTTTATTTCTATAGACAATTTTGTCACAATTTTATTTCTATAGAAATTTTGTCAAAATTTTATTTCTATAGAAATTTTGTCAAAATTTTATTTCTATAGGAAATTTTGTCAAAATTTTATTTCTATAGAAAATTTTGTCAAAATTTTATTTCTATAGAAAATTTTGTCAAAATTTTATTTCTATAGAAAATTTTGTCAAAATTTAATTTCTATAGAAAATTTTGTCAAATTTTGATTTCTATAGAAAATTTTGTCAAAATTTTATTTCTATAGAAAATTTTGTCAAAATTTTATTTCTATAGAAAATTTTGTCAAAATTTTATTCCTATGGAAAGTTTTGTCAAAACGTTAGTTCTATAGAAAATTTTGTCACATTTGGCTTGCGAAGCCTCTCATTTAAACCGAACCCCAGATTTGGAGCTATTGGTGGAGCAAAATTCATCCGACCCGGTCGGAATTTGGTATGTGGTGAAATTTGATACATTGCGCTAGTATAAGGCCACTAACAACCATGCCACAATTGGTCCATATCGGTCTATAGTTATATATAGCCGATCCCAAAAATAATCTACCAAAATTTTATTACTATTGAAAATTTTGTCAAAATTTTATTACTATAGAAAATTTTTTCAAAATTTTATTACTTTAGAAAATTTTGTCAAAATTTTATTACTATACAAAATTTTGTCAAAATTTTATTACTACACACAAAAATTTTTTTTTCTGATTCAATCACGAAATTAATTGATCCAATTAATTTTTTAATTGAAATGTCTTCAATCACGAAAATGATAGTATCAATCGCAGTTTTAATTGGGCATAGAAAAAATTCTTGATTAAAAAATTAATTGATTTTATTACCAAATTTCAATTAATTTTGTAATTGATTCAATTAAAAGTTTAATTGATATTGATTGCAAAACTCAATTAATTTAGTAATTAAAAAAAGGTAACTATTTTCAATTACATTCTGAATTGGCTTAGAAATTTTATTTGGATTAACAATTGATTGTTTGAAAAAAAATTTTAATTAAAAATTTAAAAAAAAATGTTCATCACTTTTTTAATTGACTTAGTCCTCCGAATTTGATTAAAAGTTAATTGTATCAATTAACTTTTTAATTAAAAATTTTAAAATTTTCAATCATTGGCTTAATTAACTTAATGTTTCTATCTTCATTAAAAAGTTAATTGTACCAATTAATTTATTAATTGAACAAAATTTCAACTTCAATTAACTTTTTAATTGGAAATATTTTGGTGATATTTTTTTCTGTGTATAGAAAATTTTGTCAAAATTGTATTTCTATAGAAAAATTTGTCAAATTTTATTGCTATAGAAAATTTTGTCAAAATTTTATTGCTATAGAAAATTTTGTCAAAATTTTATTTCTATAGAAAATTTTGTCAAAACTTTAGTTCTATAGAAAATTTTGTCAAAATTTTATTTCTATAGAAAATTTGTCAACATTTTATTTCTATAGTAAATTTTGTCAAAATGTCATTTCTATAGAAAATTTTGTCAAAATTTTATTTCTATAGAAAATTTGTCAAAATTTTGTTTCTATAGTAAATTTTGCCAAAATTTTATTTCTATAGAAATTTTTGTCAAAACTTTAGTTATATAGAAAATTTTGTCAAGTTTTTATTTCTATATATATTTTGGTCAAAATTTTATTTCTATTATAAATTTCGTCGAAAATGTATTTCTATAGAAATTTTGTGAAAATTTTATCTCTATAGAAAATTTTGTCAAAAAATTTATAAATATTTCCTATATTTATACTGCGCCACACTGTGCCCAAGGCGTTAACCGTGCCCAAGATTTTGTAGAAGTCTAACAAAATATTGTCCAAATCGGCCAATTTTAAATGTTGGTTAATGGTAACATAAACCTTTATATAAAGCACTCAACAAATTTGAAGGAATTGAGATTTTATCAAAATGTAGACCTAAATATAAAGTGGTGCAGTGTATATTATAGTCGTCCCCGCCCGAATTCAGACTTTTCTTTTTTATAGAAGTGAAAACAATTTTGCCTACATCGGTTCAGATTCAAATTCATGCATATGGGAATATAAACCGGTATATAGCTCGCAACAAATTTAAACGATTTGAGATGGTATTAATAATTTTGGTCCACAAACTTGGCTCGACTCCACAGCTCTGGTATATTCTATAGACCTGGAACTTAAATTAGCGAAACGATTACCTGATCACTGCAGTGTTTGTCAGGTTGAGATATTAGCATTAATATATACTCAGACAGTCGACCTGCAATAAAATTCTTGGACTCTGTGTTCCTTTACTCACGAACGGCCATCGACTGCCGCAAATCTCTCAACGGGAAGGCTGAGTAGTACAATATTCATATAATATGGGTGCCTGGTCACAGGAACATACCAAAGAACTGCGATGCGAATGGGTTGGAACTAAGTTAGGTTAGGTTAGATGTATCAGACTCACTTAGACTATTCAGTCCATTGTGATACCACATTGGTGAACTTCTCTCTTACCACTGAGTGCTGCCCTATTCCATGTTAAGCTTAATAACAAAGGACCTCCTTTTTATAGCCGAGTCCGCAAGGCGTTTCACATTGCAGTGAAACCACTTAGAGAAGCTTAGAAACCCTCAGAAATGTCACCAGTATTACTGAGGTAGGATAATCCACCGCTGAAAAACTTTTTGGTGTTCGGGCGAAGCAAGAATCGAACCCACGACCTAGTGTATGCAAGGTGGGTATGCTAACCATTGCAGCACGGTGGCTAGGAACTACGTTACTATCTGAGGCTGGGAACTACCTTACATATTCCAGCGGAACTAGAATCTGTTGGTATGACTCTGGCTACCGGTAAGCTCTTATAGAGTAAGAAGGCTGTCATGATGGCGAATGTCCTATGAGAGAATTGCAAGGGTTGCAATGACTCCCAGCAAATATGGTCCCATTTAAACTTAAACCGCACACTAGATGTGGTAGTATTTGCAAGACGTCAGTTATCACTATTGATATCTGGGTCGCTGCCCGAAGAATAATGACTACTGCATGAGCTTTCATGATGCGGAGGAATAGGAGTCAATTAAACACCTCTTGTCTGAGTGTCCCGCATTTTGTGTAAGGTGTATGTAAATTTTATGAACATACATCTTTAGATTACTGTTGGACCTGGAAAATTTTAACTTAAGCAATATGCTAATGGTTTTGGAAGAAATTTGAAGCACCGCGCTCGTATCTGAAATCTTGACAGTTTTGAGGTTATACGTACTCAGACCATATAACATTAAAATTGACAAATTTTTCGATAGAACTGTCGTTGCTTGCAGATTGCAACACTAAGATTGCCCAATACCGAAATGTAAAAGACAATCCTCATAAAAAAGTACATTTTTGCATTAGTTTGAAGGTCGTTTCCACATTGGTAAAGAATAATTTACTTCAAAAATTGTTCCAATTCCTTGGTCATAGCTATAATGAACTTTGTTTTTTTCTTTTTTTTAATTAGTTTATTTATATAGCATTTGGTTCGAATGATTTTAATTTAGTTGTGAATGCTTTCTGCTATTGACATGAGATTGGGGGGGAGTGAGTTGCCTCAGTATTGTTTCGTGTTTGAGTTCTAATCAGAAACTTCTTGTGCGTGTTGTATTTACATGAGTATTGACACAAAACATTAATCCATTTCATACAATTACGTCCAATCAACATGTTGCAGACATGGCAATGGCAACTAATCCCATGAAGGAGTACGAGTAGCAAAAACATGCTAATGGGCCATGAGGACAGAGAGAGAGAGAGAGAGAGATAGAGAGAAAGAGAAAAATGAATGAGGGCGAGGTTGCATGGAAATTAATTATAAGCCAAACTTTTTAATAGTTTCCATTGCCAAGTAAAACAAAAACTAAATTTTTGCAGAATACCAAAAACAAATAAGGTTGTCATGCCCCAGTAAACATTTTTGTGACAAATTTTCAACTTTTACGTAGCTTCTAAGAGATGCATATTGTATCCGATCTGGCTGAAATTTTGTACATGGTGTTGGTATATGGTCTCTAACAACCATGCAAAAATTGGTCCACATCGAACCATAATTATATATATAGCCCCCATATAAACCGATCCCCAGATTTGGCTTGCGGAGCCTCAGAAAGAAGCAAATTTCATCCGATCCGGTTGAAATTTGGAACATGGTCTCTAACAACCGTGCGAGAATTGGTCCATATCAGTCCATAACTATATATATCCCACATATAAACTGTTCTCCAGATTTGACCTACGGAGCCTCTTGGAGGAGCAAAATTCATCCGATCCGGTTCAAATTTGGAACGTGGTGTTAGTATATGGCCGATAACAACCATACCAAAATTGGTCCATATCGGTCTATAGTTATATAGTCGATCCCCAATCACACAAGAATTAGTCCATATCGGCTCATAATCATGGTTGCCACTCGAGCCAAAAATAATCTACCAAAAATTTATTTCTACAGCAAATTTTGTTAAAATTTCATGGTGCTAAGATACCTTGCCATCGGCAAGCGTTACCGCAACTCAAGTAATTCGATTGTGGATGGCAGTGTTTAGAAGAAGTTTCTACGCAATCCATGGTGGAGGGTACATAAGCTTCGGCCTGGCCGAACTTACGGCCGTATATATATTTGTTTTCTTTTTTTGTGCATCCCAAAGAACATATGACCCAAATTTAATGAGAATCGGGCGTCATTATAGGAATTACCTGTAACCATAATCATTCCAGACATGGTTCAAGGGCATAATGTTATTTGTGGAAAGGGAACACATACATCTATAATATGTAATACAACAAACTAAAGCGTTATAAATAGTTTTTTTTCAACCTCCCACTATGTCCGTCCGTCTGTTGAAATCACGCTGACTTTCGAATGAAACAACCCATCAACTTGAAACTTAGCACAAGTAGCACTTATTAATGTCGGATCGGATTATATTGCAAATGAACCATATTAATGTAGAGATCCCACATGAATCTACTTCAACCAGATTTGGTAAATTTCATATTATTCGGTTGAAATTTGGTACGTGATGTATATTTTCTCAAAAAACCATGGCCCATATCGGACCATAATTATATATAAGCCTCATATAAAGCGATCTGCAGATTTATCCCTCGTGGCATCTTGGGGGAGAAAATTTCATCCGAACAGATTTAAATTTGGTATGTGATGTAAGTCTATGGTCTCTAACAACCATGCGAGTATTGATCCATATCGGTCCATTATATATAGCAGTCCATAGAAACCGATCCCCAAAATTGATTTCTGGAGGTTTCTGGAGGTGAAAATTTCTAACAATCATGCAAAAATTTGCCCATATCTGTCCATAACTATATATAGCTTCCATATTTAACCGACCACAATTTTGACTTCTGGAGCCTCATGGAGGAACAAAATTTCATTTGATCTGGTTCTCTAATTACCGTTCATATCGAGTGATACATTTTTATAGACCAAAATTGGTCCATATCGGTCTATAGTTATATATAACCGATCCCCAAAAATAATCTATTAAAAGTTTACTACTATATAAAATTTTATTTCTATAGAAAAAATTACTATAAAAAATTTTGTGAAAATCTTAGTGCTATACAAAATTTTTTCAAAATTTTATTTCTATAGAAAATTTTGTCAATATTTTATTTCTATAGAAAATTTTGTCAAAATTTTATTACTATACAAAATTTTGTTAAGATTTTATTTCTATGGAAAATTTTGTCAAAATTTTATTTTTATAGAAAATTAAGATTTTATTTCTATGGAAATTTTTGTCAAAATTTTATTGCTATAGAAAATTTTGTCAATATTTTATTTCTATAGAAAATTTTGTCAAAATTTTATTACTATACAAAATTTTGTTGAGATTTTATTTCTATGGAAAATTTTGTCAAAATTTTATTTTTATAGAAAATGTTGTCAAAATTTTATTGCTATAGAAAATTTTGTCAAAATTGTATTTCTATTGAAAATTTAGTCAAAATTTTATTTCTATAAAAAATTTTGTCAAACTGAATTATATACGTATTTAATCGGTCTTTTTTAATTTAATATATACCACGTATGGACTTACTTACAAGACGGTGTTAAGAAATTTTACGATACCTTGCCATCGGAAAGTGTTACCACAACCCAAGTAATTCGATTGTGGATGACAGTCTTTAGTACAAGTTTCTATGCAATCCATGGTGGAGGGTACATAATATTCGGCCTGATCGAACTTACGGCCGTGTATACTTGTTTTTTTTTTTTTTTTTTTTTTTTTTAATTTTAAAAATAATTCTTTTTTTAATCACTTTGGATTTGTTCGAATTGGCTACCTTTGGTACAAATTATGGCCTTCAAACGGACGACATAACCATCACACGCTGCACGAAAGTAGCTCTCCAGTATTAGTTGCCAACCTTAGCCTCCAAAGTCCCCCAACCGCCAAAGCCAAATGAATTGATACCCGGATTGCTTGGTGACCGTTTTGCGGAAGAAATGAAGCGAGGAACTACATTTTTAAGCCATCCATGGTTGACGCTTGTGGAGTGTGATGGTGCTGTGTCCTAAGCTTTAATACTGTCTTTAGAGCATTTTCACGATAGTATTCCGCATTTATTTTGAACCTACGGACGATGAATACGAAAGGATAGCGACCATCGGCCGTTACGGCAGCCCACACCAATACCGTCCCAATGCTTTAGTTCTGGTTCACGATTCGATGATTGAGATCTGGTTGATAATTTTCACCTGACCTCTTTGACAAGTAATACCGATCATTTTGTGCAAGCGCATTAAACCCAGCGACAAACGGTTGAACAGGCTTATTATACGTTAGTGCATATTTTTGAAACACTCAGATTTAGATATAGTTCTCATATTTATCTTTCGCCCGATGTGTACTTATATGGCTCCAGAAGCCAGAGTTTTTACTTGATTTTACGCAAAGAGTACAACTATCTTTAGTCCGATTTACACTCATATAATAACAGAGACCAAAGTTTTACTCCGATTTACGTGAAGCTTTGTACAGGGAGTAGAATTAATGTTCTCGATACACACAAAAAATTTTTTCTCTGATTCAATCACCAAATTAATTGATCCAATTAATTTTTTAATTGAAATGTCTTCAATCACGAAAATGATAGTAATCACAGTTTTAATTGGGCATAGAAAAAATTCTTGATTAAAAAATTAATTGATTTTTTCAGCAAAAACCAATTAATTTTTTAATTGATTCAATTAAAAATTTAATTGATGTTGATTGCAAAACGCAATTAATTTATTAATTAAAAAAGGTAACTATTTTTAATTACTTAGTTAGATTGGCTTAGAATTTTTATTTGGATTAACAAATGATTGTTTGAAATACATTTTTAATTAAAAAAGTAAAAAAAAAAATCAGCACTTTTTTTAACTGAATTAGTCTTCCGAATTTGATTAAAAAGTTAATTGTATCAATTAATTTTTTAATTAAACATTTTAAAAATTTCAATCATTGACTTAATTAACTTAATGTTTCTATCATGATTAAAAAGTTAATTGTATCAATTAATTTATTAATTGAAAAAATTTTCAACTTAAATTAACTTTTTAATTGGAAATATTTTGGTGATATTTTTTTCTGTGTATGCATGCCAATTTTGGTTGAAATTAGTTCAGATTTTGATATAGTTTCCATATATATACCATTCGTTCGATTTTCATTCCAATTCTATCTATAACACAAAACATATTTAAAGGATTTGAAAAGGTGTTAGTTCAGGAGCAAGTTTTTTTTACCACTGCGATGCTGATTTCGATCAAATCCGGCCTTCACTTTTCGGATCAATTCTGCTGTTGTTCCTTGAGTGCTCTAACGATAGCCAGTTTTTGGTTTCCAGCCAAATATAAAACGATCAGGCTTGAATTTCATTACTTTATAACTTTATTTCTGAATGAAATGGAACAAAAAGGTTTTGAAAACTTGTAAATAAAAAAATGGATTATCACCCCCATATATTTGACTTCATCAGTTCCTAGACACCATATTTTTTATGTGATTTACCCTAAATTAGAAATGTTGAGATACTATAGATACAAACATGTCTGTGACCAATATGTCGTATATCGATTTATATTTTGACATAGCCCCCATGTATCCCCAAAAAGTTAAACCGGGATAACTTTTTGGTTTAGTAGAAACCGCAATTTTCTGAAATCGGAAAAAGGGTTTAATTTATCTCCCATAAAGACATACTTCAAATTTGGATTATATCGCTAATTGCTAGTCTCCATTAATATTCTTGTTAGGATAGAAGGCGCACTTATCACCCAAATTGCCCGAAACTAGAATTAATATTTCCAATTTTTTTTTTACTGGGTTATGTGTACGTGTACACAATGTCTTGGAAACTTCAACAATCCATTCATTAAATGCCACTCATACTACCAGTAGCTCTAACACTACTGCTCAATGGTGGCTCTGGTTCTAACTCAGAAAGTTTAAAAGAATTACCGCCTTCTTTCATCAACTATCAACAGAAACTTCGGCTCAAATTTATTCATTTTGGGGGCAAGAAACCCTGTGTGTTCAAACAATAAACCTCATTTTCGTCCCTTTATTTATGACCTGCAATTTGGGATGCATTGCTGGTCACTGTGATTTTAAGAGTCCTTATCTGTAAGTAGCTGCTAAACACATTTTTTTCTTCCCATGGTCATTTGTCCTTTCATTTAGTTTGGCAATGGAAGGAGGATGTATGATGTATTTGGAAAAAACAGATGCGGCAAAAAATTTTAGTTCCTTTTTAATTACACAGTACAACATAATTTTAACTCTTCGATTGCCGAAAAAAGGTGATGTCAAGAGATTCTTAAGATATCTTGTTAAAATATCATATAAATCGGAATTATGTGAATTATCAACATTAGTAAACTAATATTGTAAATGTTGAAATATAAATATTAATCACAAACATCAATGTAGGAACCTGGGCAGCGAAATATGAATGGGTTCCATAGAAAATTTTGTCAAAATTGTATTTCTATAGAAAATGTTGTCAAAATTTTATTTCTATAGAAAATTTTGTCAAAATTTTATTTTTATAGAAAATTTTGTCAAAATTTTATTTCTATAGGAAATTTTGTCACGTTTTTTTTTCTGTAGAAAATTTTGTCAAAAATTTATTTCGATGGAAAATTTTGTATAAATTTTATTTCTATAGAAAATTTTGTCAAAATTTTATTACAATAGAAAATTTTGTCAAAATTTTTTTCTATAGAAAATTTTGTTAACATTTTATTTCTAACGAAAATGTTGTCAAAAAAATTTTATCAAATCTTATTTCTATAGACATTTTTGTCAAAATTTTTTTTTTCTATAAAACATTTTGTCAAAATTTTATTTCTATAGAAAATGTTGTCAATAATTTATTTCGATAAAAAATTTTGTCAAAATTTTATTTCTGTAGAAAATTTTGTAAATTTTTTATAGAATATTTTGTCAACATTTTCTTTCTATCGAAAATATTGTCATAATTTAGGTTGATAGAAAATTTTTTAAAAATTTTATTTGTATAGAAAATTTTGTCAACGTTTTATTTCTATAGACAAATTTATTAAAACTTTATTTCCATAGAAAATGTTGTACAAATTTTATGTCTATAGAAAACTTTATCAAAATTTTATTTTTAACGAAAATTTAGTCAAAATTGTATTTCTGTAGAAACTTTTGTCACAATTTTATTTCTATAAAAAATTTTATCAAAATTTTATTTCTATAAAAAATTTTGTCATAATTTTATTTCTATAGAAATTTTGTCAAAATTTTATTTCTAAAGAAAATTTGTCAAAATTGTATTTCTGTAGAAGATTTTGTCCATTTTTTTTATAGAATATTTTGTCAAAATTTTATTTCTATAGAAAATTTAATCAACATTTTATTTCTATTTTTTTGTTTTTTGGGAGCCACCGTGGTGCAATAGTTAGCATGCCCGCCTTCCATACACAAGGTTGTGGGGTCGATTCCTGCTTCGACCGAACACCAAAACGTTTTTCAGCGGTGGATTATCCCACCTCAGTAATGCTGGTGACATTACTCAGGGTTTCAAAGCTTCTCTAAGTGGTTTCATTGCAATGTGGAACGCCGTTCGGACTCTGCTATAAAAAGGAGGTCCCTTGTCATTGAGCTTAACATGGAATCGGGCAGCACGCAGTGATAAGAAAGAAGATCACCAATGTGGTATCACAATGGACTGAATAGTCTAAGTGAGCCTGATACATCGGGCTGCCACCTAACCTAACCCTCTATTTTTTATGATTTTTTATCTCATAGTATCGGCTATAGGTCTATAAATTCTTGTTTTTTTTATTTTCCGATATTTCGGTTGACGTCGTCAGAACCGTTTTCAAGGCTACAAATTACAAAATTGTACAAAAATTAATTACAAAATTCACAAAATAAAATCACACTATCTATTGTACTTTAGATTTTCTCCGTTGTCTTGTTATTTCGCTGTCTGTTTTTCTGCTGGTGATTACTTTCTCTTGTGTTTTTGTATCGTATGCCGATATATTCTCGCGCAGTTCTCAATATCTTCTATTTCTATAGAAAATTTCAACATTTTACTTCTATAGAAAATTTTGCCATCATTTTATTTCTATAGAAAATTTTGTCAATTTTTAATAGACTATTTTGTCAAAATTTTATTCCTATAGAAAACTTTTGTCAAAATTTTATTCCTATAGAAAATTTTATCAAAACTTTATTTCTCTAGAAAATTTTGTCAAATTTTTATTTCTATAGAAAATTTTTTCAAAATTTTATTTCTATAGAAAATTTTGTTAAAAATTGTATTTATATAGAAAATTTTGTGAAAATTTTATTTCTATAGAAAATGTTGTCAAAATTTTATTCCTACAAAAAATTTTGTAAAATTTTACTTCTATAGAGAATGATGTCAACATTTTATTTCTATAGAAATTTTCGTCAAAATTTTATTTCTATAGAAATTTTCGTCAAAATTTTATTTCTATAGAAAATTTTGTCAAAATTTTATTTCTATAGAAAATTTTGTCAAAATTTTATTTCTATAGAAAATTTTGTCAAAATTTTATTTCTATAGAAAATTTTGTCAAAATTTTATTTCTACAGAAAATTTTGTCAAAATTTTATTTCTATAGAAAATTTTGTCAAAATTTTATTTCTATAGAAAATTTTGCGAAATTTTATGTCAATAGAAAATGTTGTCAAAATTTTATTTCTGTGGAAAATTTTGGAAATTTTTTATAGAATGTTTTGTCAAAATTTTATTTCTATGCAATATTTAGTCAAATTTTATTTCTATAGAAATTTTTGTCAAAATTGTATTTCTATAAAAAATTTTGTCAAAATTTTATTTCTATAAAAAATTTTATTGTCAATAGTTTATTTCGGTAAAAAATTTTGTCAAAATTTTAAGTATATAGAAAGTTTTGTCAAAATTTTCTATAGAAAATGTTGTCAACATTTTACTCCTATACAATAATTAGTCAGAATTTTATTTCTATAGAAATTTTTGTCAAAATTCTATTTCTATAGTAAATTTTGTCAATTTTTTTAGAAATTTTTGTCAAAATTTTATTTCGATACAAACTTTGGTCAAATTTTATTTCTATAGAAAACTTTTGTCAAAATTTTATTTCCATAGAAAATGTTGTCAGAATTTTATTTCTGTAGAAAATTTTGTCAATTTTTTATAGAATATTTTGTCAAAATTTTATTTCAATACAATATTTAGTCAAATTTTATTTCTATAGAAAACTTTTGTAAAAATTTTATTTCTATAAAAAATTTTGTCAAATTTTTATTTCTATAAAAAATTTTGTCAATAGTTTATTTCGGTAAAAATTTTTTTCAAAATTTTATGTCTATAGAAAATTTTGTCAAAATTGTATTTCTATAGAAAATTTTGCCAAAATTGTATTTCTATAGAAAATTTTGCCAAAATTTAATTTCTATAGAAAATTTTGTCAAAATTTTATTTCTATAGAAAATTTTGTCAAAATTTTATTTTTAAGGTGAGTATTAAGTTCGAGTTTAGCCGCTAAAATCGCTAAGGTGAAAACTAAATCAATAAGAAAAATCCATGAAAATATAAAAATTTGTTGCATATTTTATTATAACTTGATGGGAAAAGCCCAAAGCACATTTTCACAAAGTTTGTATTCCTTAAAATGGATTATTAAAGAAAAGTAATCGTGAAAAAATGACGTTTTTAGCGGCTAAACTCGAACTTAATACCCACCTTTATAGAAAATTTTGTCAATTTTTTATAGAATATTTTGTCAAAATTTTATTTCAATAGAACATTTTGTCAAAATTTTATTTCTATAGTAAATTTTGTCATTTTTTTTATAGAATAGTTAGTCAAAATTTTATTTCTGTAGAAAATTTTGTCAAAATTTTATTTCTATTGAAAACTTTTGTCAAAATTTGATTTCCATAGAAAATGTTGTCAGAATTTTATTTCTGTAGAAAATTTTGTCAATTTTTTATAGAATATTTTGTCAAAATTTTATTTCAATACAATATTTATTCAAATTTTATTTCTATAGAAAACTTTTGTCAAAATTTTATTTCTATAAACAATTTTGTCAAAATTTTATTTCTATAAAAAATTTTGTCAAAATTTTATTTCTATAGAAAATTTTGCCAAAATTTTATTTCTATAGAAATTTTTGTCAAAATTTTATTTCTATAGAAATTTTTGTCAAAATTTTATTTCTAAACAATAATTAGTCAAAATTTTATTTCTATAGAAAACTTTTGTCAAAATTTGATTTCCATAGACAATTTTGTAAATTTTTTTTTATAAACATTTTTGTCAAAATGTTATTGCTATAGAAAACTCTATCAAAATTTTATTTCTATATAAAATTTTATCAATTTTTTTTTATAGAAAAAGTTGTCTAAATGTTATTTCTATAGAAAATTTTGGCAAACAATTATTGTCAAAATTTCATTTCTACAGAAAATTTTGTAAAAATTCTATTTCTATAGAAAATTTTGTCAAAATTTTAATTTTATAGAAAATTTGGTCGAAATTTTATTTCTATAGAAAATTGTATCAAAATTTTATTTCTATGGAAAATCTTGTCGAAATTTTATTTCTATAGAAAATGTTGTCAAAATTGTATTTCTATAAAAAATTGAAAATCTACCGAAACGTCAAAGATTCTACCAATCAACCAAACAGTAAAAACTCTACAATTTTTCGCACCTACTATGGTCATAAACCCACGCATCACTGAACGCAAAAATAGTGTACAAATGAAATTCTAAGACTTACTTAATATTTTATTCTCTCTATAAAGTTTAAAGATGTTTATGTTACACCATTTGTATATATCGATGTCTCGAAGACCTACAAGGTGTATTTTTCCAGGACATCAAAATTTTGTGTCAAAAATAGTAAAAGTTTATTTTGGTTTAAGATCTCACCCATATTGGAATTATCAGTTTTCAACTTCCTTTGGCCAAACAATTACATGTCATATATCTTTAGTAGGATTAACAGTGCTGCCTCAGTTCTTCATTGCAAATTGTTTTCGTTGTTTGTGTTGTTCTCTTTCACAGAGAACTCAAACAGAAAATGCTGAGTTGGCTTAAAGTTTGCTTGACATGTGTCAGATTATTAATATCTGGCCATTAGTTTTTTCCCAACCGTTTTCGTGATATTCTTTTCTAGGGTATATCTGTGTGTATGTGTATTCATTTCGTTTGGTTTTTGTCCTTTTTAACAGTAGTTCATGTTCACAATTTATGTGAGTGTACGTGTGGACTTAGGAACCCACTGGGTTAAGCCAAATGCAACCAAAGCTGTGTTGTGTATGTTAAAGAGATTGTCTCAGATTGTCCCTGTTCCGTGTTTCATGTTTTTTTTTTGTTTTTCAAAGTTTTCGTTGACTTCAATTCGTGTGCACAAATTCCTAAATTGGATTAAGAGAATGAAACAGACAAAATCTTTGAAACTTGTGGACTTTTTTACTCTATCTTTAGTTGCTAACCATTTCTGCTTCAATATCATTATGTTAATTGGGGTTAATACCTATTTGTTATTATTAAATTTTTGTATTTCTCTTTTTTTTTTACAGGTAAATATCCTTTTTTCCGGGAAGTTTTGATTGATGTAATTTTTTCTATTTGTAGTCCAAGGGTAAGTGGTTCTATGGATTATTTTAGATACATTTAATTTGGTTTGTAGCTAATGACCATGGAATGTTTTGAAATCCCGAATAAAAACGTATATAGATAATAGGCAATAACCGATAAAAAAAACACTGTGGAAATAGTTAATGTGAAAAATTGCTTACAAAGAGCATTTTTATACCCACCACCATAGAATGGTGACGGGGGTATAATAAGTTTGTCATTCCGTTTGTAACACATATCGAAATATCGATTTCCGACTATATAAAGTATATATATATATATTATTGATCAGGAAGAAATTCTAAGACGATATAACATGTCCGTCTGTCTGTCTGTTGTAATCACGCTACAGCCTTCAATAATGGCGCTATCGTCCTGAAATTTGGCACAGATTCGTGTTTTATTTGCAGGCAGGTCAAGTTCGAAGATGGGCTATATCGGTCCAAGTTTTGATATAGTCCCCATATAAACCGACCTCCCGATTTGGGGTCTTGGGCTTTTAAAACCCGTAGTTTTTATCCAATTTGCCTGAAATTAGAAATCTAGAGGTATTATAGGACCATCAAAAAGTGTGCCGAAAATTGAGTCTATCGGTCCATGTTTTGGTATAGCCCCCATATAGACCGATTTCCGGATTTTGCTTCTTGGGCGGGCGTCCAGAAACTGTATTTTTTATCCAATTTGCCTGAAATTGAAAATCTCGAGGTATTTTAGGACCAAAGATTGGTGTGTCGAACATATGGTGTTTCGGTCCATATTTAGGTATAGACCCCATATAGACCGATCACCCGATTTTACTTCTTGGGCGTCTAGAAACTGTATTTACGACCCGATTTGCCTGAAATTGGAAATCTAGAGGTGTTTTGGGACCATAAAGAGGTATGTCGAAAATGGATCGTATCGGTTCATGTTTTCGTACAGCCTTCATCGCGAAAATCCGAGCTACTCGCACGCAAAGCTGGCAAAATCGCTAAAAGTTGCCAAATCAACCGTTACAAATGTAATTAAAGTGTTTGGGGAACGTTTGTCGACAGCCAGGAAGTCTGGATCGGGGGAAATCGAAAACCGGAAGCCGCTGAGACGACGGAGAGAGTTGCCGGTAGTTTCAAGCGAAACCCTAACCTCTCTCTCCGAGATGCCGCAAATAAGCTGGGTGTATCGTCTACAACCGTGCATCGAGCCAAAAAACGAGCCGGACTATCGACATACAAGAAGGTAGTCACCCAAATCGCGATGATAAACAAAATACGACGGCCAAAGCGCGATCCCGGAGGCTGTACACGACGATGCTGACGAAGTTTGTCTGCGTGGTAATGGACGACGAAACCTACGTCAAAGCCGACTACAAGCGGCTTCCGGGACAGGAGTTTTATACGGCAAAAGGAAGGGGAAAGGTAGCAGATATTTTCAAGCACATAAAACCGTCAAAGAAATATCTGGTTTGGCAAGCCATCTGTACCTGTGGCTTGAAAAGCAGCATTTTCATAGCTTCCGGGACTGTCAACCAAGAAATTTACGTGAAAGAGTGTTTGAATAAACGTCTGCTGCCTTTCCTGAAGAAACACGGTTGTTCCGTACTGTTTTGGCCGGATTCGGTATCTTGCCATTACGGTAAAAAGACCATGGAGTGGTTCGCCGCCAACAACGTGCAGGTGGTTCCCAAGGACAAGAACCCTCCCAACACGCCAGAGCTCCGCCCAATTGAGAAATACTGGGCTATTGTCAAGCGGAACCTAAAGAAGATCAAAAAAACTGGTAAGGACGAGCAGCAGTTCAAGGCAAACTGGCTTTCTGCGGCGAAGAAGGTGGACAAGGTGGCTGTACAAAATCTGATGGCAGGTGTCAAGCGTGAGGCCCGGAAATTCGGATTTGGAAAAGCGAAAGCCTAACTGAATATTTTTCCTGAATTTTATATTAATTGAACTTGAAAAAGAAATTTAATTTGATTTTTTAAATAAACGATTTCACCGATTTACACGCGTTTTCCCTTGACCAAATTTTGACCGTATTGGCCTTTAGAAACTGTATTTACTATCCCATTTGCCCGAAATTTGAAATCTAGAGGTATTTTATGACCAGAAATATATGTGCCGAAAATGGAATGTATCGGTCCATGTTTTGGTATAGACCCCATATAGACCGATCTACCGATATTACTTCTTGGGCGTCTAGAGACTGTATTTTTCTATCCGATTTGCTTGAAATTTAATATCTAGAGGTATTTTAAGACCACATATAGGTGTGTCGAAAATGGGGAGTATCGGTTCATGTTTTAGTGTAGCCTCCCATATAGACCGATATCCCGATATTACTTCTTGTGCGTCTAGAGACTGTATTTTTCTATCCGGTTTGCTTGAAATTGAAAATCTAGAGGTATTTTAAGACCACAAATAGGTGTGCATAAAATGGGGTGTATCGGTCCATGTTTCGTTGTAGCCCCCATATGGACCGATCTCCCAAATTTACTTCTTGGACTTATAGAATCCATAGTTTTTATCCAATTTGCCAGAAATTAGAAATCTAGAGGTATTTTAGGACCACAAAGAGGTGTGTCGAAAATGGTCCATGTTTCGGTATAGCCCATGTTTCGGTATAGCTCCCTTATAGAGTGATCGCCCGATTTTAGATTTCGTAGTTTTTACCCAATTTGTCTGAAATTGGAATTCTAGAGGTATTTGAGGAACATTAAGAGGTGTGTCGAAAATTTTGAGTATTGGTCCATGTTTTTGTATACACGCAAAAAAATAATTCTTTCCTCCCAAACGAAATTTTAGACAAACAAGATCGTTTCTCATTTGCTTTTCGCTGTAAGGAAGTGTATTTGGAAGAAAATTATATACTTTTTGTGATAAACGTTTATTCTTTTCCAGGATGTAAAAACAATTTCATAAAGACAAACTCAAAAAAAAAAACATGGTTTTCTTGCTAATTGCATTTTCCCTCACATCTTTCTCACATCCACAAGGTTTTTTAGTTCTTAACACCTTTCCCTGTAAAACCAACAATGTAGAAGAAATTATACGATTTTATAAATTTTTAATTTTTTTTGCCTTTCGCCTGAACGGAGAATCGAACCGCTGACCATGCACTTTGTAAGCCAACACACTAACCACTGAGCTATGTACCTGTTATGGTCATCAATAGATAATTATCCATATAAGTTATATTTATATAGCATAGCTTGCGGCGCCCACGAACCGAATAAACAAAGTTTATTTAACAGAAACAAACATTTAGTTTGGCACCGTGGAGCAGTGGTTGCCACGTCCGACTTGCATGCCAAGGGTCGTGGGTTCGATCCCTGCTTCGACCAAAGTTTTTTTTTTTTAAACATATATTCCAGATATGTTCGGAAGATTCCGAAAAAATGTTCAACATTGCATTGTAGTATATTAAATTTTGAACTGTAAAATATGTCTTATTAAAGACCTAATGTCGGAAAAGAACAGTGTTTCATATAAACGAAATGGTCTGTGTTGTTGTTTCAAAAATAACTTTTTTTTATTGAAAAAATAAAAATTTTGTAACAAACGAATTTTTTTGGTGATAAAAGTTTAAAATTTTGGAAGCAATTCAAAAAACTCTAACAAAAGAAAAACGTTTTCGGTACACGTTTTCCAAACGTTTTTATATCCAACACCATAAATGGTGACGGGGGTATAATAAGTTTGTCATTCCGTTTGTAACACATCGAAATATCGATTTCCGACTATATAAAGTATATATATTCTTGATCAGGGAGAAATTCTAAGACGATATAAGCATGTCCGTCTGTCCGTCTGTCTGTCTGTGTGTCTGTCTGTTGTAATCACGCTACAGCCTTCAATAATGGCGCTATCGTCCCGAAATTTGGCACAGATTAGTTTTTTGTTTGCAGGCAGGTCAAGTTCGAAAATGGGCTATATCGGTCCAAGTTTTGATATAGTCCCCATATAAACCTACCTCCCGATTTGGGGTCTTGGGCCTATAAAAACCGTAGTTTTTATCAGGTTTGCCTGAACTTGGAAATCTAGAGGTATTGTGGGACCATAAAGAGGTGTGTCTAAAATGGCCCGTATCGGTCCATGTTTTAGTATAGCCCCCATATAGACCGATCTCTCGATTTTGCTTCTTAGGCGTTTAGAAACAGTATTTTCTATCCGATTTGTCTGAAATTGAAAATCTAGAGGTATGTTGGGACCATAAAGAGGTGTGTCGAAAATTGTGCGCATCGGTCCATGTTTTAGTATAGCCCCCATATAGACCGATCTCCCGATTTTGCTTCTTAGGCGTCTAGAAACAGTATTTTCTATCCGATTTGTCTGAAATTGAAAATCTAGAGGTATTTTAGGACCATAAGGAGTTGTGTCGAAAATCGTTCGTATCGGTCCATGTTTTGATATAGCCCCCTTATAGACCGATCTCCCGATTTTGCTTCTTGGGCGTCTAGAAACTATATTTACCATCCGATTTGCCTGAAATTGCAAATCTAGAGGTATTGTGGGACTATAAAGAGGTGTGTCGAAAATGGTCCATATCGGTTCATGTTTTGGTATAGCCCCCATATAGACCGATCTCCCGATTTTGCTTGTTACACGTCTAGAAACAGTATTTTCTATCCGATTTGTATGAAATTGAAAATCTAAAGGTATTTTGGGACCGTAAAGAGGTGTGTCGAAAATTGTCCGCATCGGTCCATGTTTTGATATAGCCCCCATATAAACCAACCTCCCGATTTGGAGTCTTGGAGTCTTGGAGTCTATAAAACCCGTAGTTTTTATCCAATTTGCCTGAAATTGGAAATATAGAAGTATTTGGGGACCATAAAAAGGTGTGCCGAAAATGGTGCTCATCGGTCCATGTTTTGGTATAGCCCCCATATAGCCCCCATATAGCCCGTATACCGATTTTGCTTTTAGGGCTTCTAGAAACTATATTTACCATCCGATTTGCCTGAAATTGGAAATCTAGAGGTATTTGAGGACCATAAAAAGGTGTGCCGAAAATGGTGCTCATCGGTCCATGTTTTCATATAGCCCCCATAGAGACTGATTTCCCGACTTTGCTTCTTGGCCTTCTAGAAACTATATTTACCATCCGCTTTGCCTGAAATTCTTGAGCTACAATAACTGTATTTATTACATGATTTGCCTGAAATTCGAAAACTAGAGGTATTTTTAGACCACAAATAAGAGTGCCGAAATTGAGGTATATCGGTCCATTTTTTGGTATAACCCCCATATAGAATGATCTCTCGATTTTTACTTCTTGGGCGTCTAGAGACTATATTTTCTGGCCGATTTGTTTGAAATTGAAAATCTGGAGGTATTTTAAGATCACAAATATGTGAGTAAATGATGCCTATCGGTCCATATTTTGGTATAGCCCCATATACACCGATCTCCCGGCTTTATTTCTTGGGCTTCTAGAATCCGTAGTTTTTATCCGATTTGCTGGAAATTAGTAATCTATAATAAAATTTTAGACAAACGAAATTTCTTTTTCTTATAAAGTGTTTTCGTTTATTCAACGATTGTCTCTAAAATTTGGGTCAAAAGAAAACTTTGCTTGTCTAAAATTACGTTTCTCAAAAAAGAAAACACTTCTTTCAGGGTATAGCAGGCGCACTGATCATGAAAATTGCTTCAAACTGAAAGTAAAAATTCCAGATTTTACTCATCGTATTTAAATAAATGCGGAAAAATCTACAGATTTAAGATTTTAAATCAAGGCGTAATTTCAACATATACACGATATGTTTATATTTTCTCTAAAACTCAAACAAAATTGGTTCTCATAAATCCAGAATCTTATCTGGTCTTCATAGGTAGAATCTTTAAAGTTTGTCTTCGGAAGCTGGCTCGTTTGGGAGAAGATTTATCATCAAACCCCCTACAATTCTATATATTATCACGTAACCCACTACGACGAAGAGTTTTCATAGTAAACTATTATACTTGATTCATGGTGGTGGGTAGTTAAAATTCGGCCCGGCCGAATTTACTGCTGTATATACTTGTTTTTCTTTGCGTGTAGCCCTCATATAGACATACCTCCCGGATTTATTTCTTACCTAGAATCTGTAGTTTTTATCCACTTTGCCTGAAAATGTAAATATACTGGTATTTTAGACCCTGAAAAATTAGTATCGCATTTATTTCTACCGGTCCATTATATAGGACATTGATTGATCGACCGATTTCACTTCTTGGGGGTATGGCAGTAGCACTGATTATAAAAATTGCTTGAAACTAAAAATAAAATTTCCAGATTTTACTCCTCGTTACCATTTAAATAATGGCGGTAAAAATCTACGTATTTAAGATTTCAAATCAAGGCTTTTTTCATCATTTACACGATATGTTTATGATTTCTCTAAAATTCAAACACAATGTGTTCTTATGAATCCAGAATCTGATCTAGTCTTCATAGGTAGAATCTTCAAATTTATCTTCGGGAAGTGTACTGGTTGAATTGATCTGCTTGGGAGAATATCTATTATCAAACTCCCTTAAATCCTATATATATTATCAAGATATCAGCACCGACGAAGAGTTTTCAAAGGAAACTATTATATTTGATTCATGGTGGTGGGTATTTAAGATCCGGTCCGGCCGAACTTACTTCTGTATTCTTGTTTTTGTTTCAAATATATTAAAAACAGAGTAAGAATTAATAAAATGTGACAAATTTTATCTACAAAAATGCTAAATCCATTATAGAAAAATTACGAATTTTTGAAAATAGTTGATATCAAATGTTTCCGACAAGCGTTAAAATACATTAAAAATCATTAAAAAAAATTATAAAAATTATTTATTTGGCAAAATATCACAAATAATTTTAATTAACATACAAAACACTGAATTCAGATCACACCCTAAAAAGTGATTCAAGTTCAATGCAACGGCTGTTGAAATGGTGGACATCCGTCCTATGACGGATGTCATCGCTTCTGCGCCTATTTTGCACCACTTCCGGATCAAAAAAAAAAAAAACATTTTCACTACTTTTTTGGCGACGCTTTTTTTTGCTGGGTTTTAATGATTCCTCTAAAACTCAAACAAAAATGGTTCTTATAAGTCCAGAATCTGATAGAGTCTTCATAGGTAAAATCCTTAAATTTATCTTCGGAAAGTGTACTGGTTGATCTGCTCTGCTTGGAATAATATCTCTCCCCCTGAAATTTTCAAAGGAAACTATATTATTTGATTAAATTTTAATTGTAGATAATTTAAATATTACAATTAAATATTAATTGTAGAGAATTTGTTAGAGAAACACATATTTATTCCAATTTAGACAATTATGCGGTCACCAATAAATTTGATGGATTTGAGATGATACAAAAAATTTTGGTCACACGGCGGTGAAGGGTATAATATAGTCGGTCCCGCCTGAATTTAGACTTTATTTATTTGCTTTTTACTGATATTGTGTTACGCCCCAGGGTATTGGTCGACTTAAATTTGAACAATTTAGTCCCGATCGGGTCAGCTTTAAATATATGTATATGCGAACATAATTTTTAGATAACGATTTCAACAAGTTGGAAGGATTTGAGTTTGTATCGAAAATGTAGATGAACAAAATGGTGCAAAGTACTTTATAATCAGGCCTGCCCGACTGTAGACTTATTTTTTTATACCCTCCATCATAGGAAGGGGGGTATAATAACTTTGTCATTCCGTTTGTAACACATCAAAATATTGCTCTAAGACCCCATAAAGTATATATGTATATTCTGGGTCGTGGTGAAATTCTGAGTCAATCTAAGCATATCCGTCCGTCCTTCCGCCCGTCTGTTGAAATCACACTAACTTCCGAACGAAACAAGCTATCGACTTGAAATTTGGCACAAGTAGTTGTTATTGATGTAGGTTAGGTTAGGTTAGGTTATGTGACAGCCCGATGTATCAGGCTCACTTAGACTATTCAGTCCATTGTGATACCACAGTGGTGAACTTCTCTCTTATCACTGAGTGCTGCCCGATTCCATGTTAAGCTGAATGACAAGGGACCTCCTTTTTATAGCCGAGTCCGAACGGCGTTCCACATTGCAGTGAAACCACTTAGCGGAGCTTTGAAACACTCAGAAATGTCACCAGCATTACTACGGTGGGATAATCCACCGCTGAAAAACTTTTTGGTGTTCGGTCGTAGCAGGAATCGAACCCACGACTTTGTGTATGCAAGATGGGCATGCTAACCATTGCACCACGGTGGCTCCCTATATATGGTCTGTAACAACCATGTAAAAAATGGCCCACATCGGTCCATGACTATATAGCCCCCATTTAAACCGATCCCCAGATTTGGCTTGCGGAGCCTCAAAGAGAAGCAAATTTCATCCCATCCGGCTGAAATTTAGTACGTGGTGTTGGTATATGGTCTCTAAAAACTGGTCTATATTTGTTCGTAAATATATATTGTCCCCATATAAACCGATCCCCAGAATTGTCCTGTGGAGCCTCAAAGGGAAATCACGCTAACTTCCGAACGAAACAAGCTATTGACTTGAAACTTGGCACAAGTAGTTGTTATTGATGTAGGTCGGATGGTATTGTAAATGGGCCATATCGGTTCTTTTTGACGTATAAACGGACCCCCAGATTTGGTTTTCGGAGCCTCAAAGAGAAGCAACTTTTATCCGATCCGGCTGAAATTGGGTACTTGGTGTTGGTATATGGTCTCTAACAACCATGCAAAAATTGGTCCATATCGGTTCACAACTATATATATCCCCCATATAAACCGATCCCCAGATTTGTCTTGCGGAGCCTCAAAGAGAAGCAAATTTCATCCGATACGGCTGAAATTTAGTACATTGAATGCGTGGCATAAAAGTAGAAAAGAAATAAAAAGGCACTGGTTTAGAAGTTGAACCAAAATATTTGGGCTTTATTTAATCAATTATTGTTCGTCAAACAATATTTACCTTCGTAGAAGCGAGAGAGTCTCAAAAGTGAATGACCAAAAAGCTTGAATGTCGAAAGGCGGGGGTTGATGACATTTGACGTTAGAAAATGTCCTCATTTTCGTACCGAAAGGCAGAAAAGGTATAGACAAATCTTAACGGCAGGATTACACTTGAAAATGATTATATGATTTAACAAAAGCTAAGAAAACGACATTTGAACTTAAACATTGCCGCCCGCCTTGCAACATCCAGCCATGTTGCAAAATTTAAAAATAAGTTAAATAATATTTACATGTTCAATAATGAAATAGTGAAAGTATACAGAATGTACATTTCAGTTAATAAAAAAAGGAGCATTTTATTTTAGTTCAATTCTTTTTTTCTCTTGTTATGGTTTCCAATTCGTGTTTCATTTTTTCCAAAACATATTATTTACAAATGTGCTCGTTAAGCACGCGATCGTAAATGGACTCGTCAAGCCCGATCGTTGTTATTAAAATTTTTTAAAAAAATTTGACTCGGAAGAGCCGGGTGTCGAGGACTCGTAAAGTCAGAAGGCAGTTGAAGACTACCTTACACCCAAGTGTGATATGGGGTGGCGAAGCCACAAACAATTCTCCTGGAGGAACCCCAGAAGCCGTCGTCAACGGTTTTTTATTGGTTGCTGTTGCAACATTGTCGGCCAGAATGGCAGAATCAGTAGTCGTACTGATGGTATGTTCATCGGCAAGGGGTGCGATGCTAGAATTAATCTCCCGTTCCTCATCCAACATGGGGACGTCGTCCTCAGACTCTGGAAGGGTAGCAGCCATCTTTGCTATGTTTTCTATCTATGAAAATATAGAAAGATTTCGATGACGGAACGAAAAACCAAATTAACAAAATGGTCAGGGTGACCAGAAACCCTAGGTCGCCTTACAACTTGTATGTTGCCCGATCTATCGCGATTCGAACGCGGCCATCAACCCAAAGATTTTTCACGTAACAAAAACTAGGGAGGACGCGAGCATAACGCGACAGATAGACCTATGTTAACTCCCTAAAAGACAAGGATGTAATCCATTTGAACAAACGACGACCGTTAGTACCCGGATGAACATCGCGAAGACGACATAATTTCCACGTAGTGGGGAGTAATAGTTCTCGTCGAGAATGTCGTGGACAAATCAAAAGTAGCATGTAAAGTTACCGCTTTCGTAGAAAAGCAGACAGTGTAAACATAACCGGGGGTTATCATCAAGGCGTGACCTGTAAAGCATTCCACATAATCCCATTGTTAAAACCAGTAGTGGTAAAATAGCGTCGCGCTCTAGGTGAGAAGACAGCTCAGAATTATGGTGTATATTGCCCCTTGAACCAGACGCATTATTCAAATTATGATACCCCGTCAATACGTCGTCAACGTACATGCACTTCCGTAGGACTTGTACATAAAGAGGAAACCCATTCTCCGTGTCGTCAACCAAATGACAAAGTTGTCCAAGTCACTGTCTGTAACTAAAAGTTCCGGATAATATTTGCAGAGAATATCTTAACTGTATTCAATGCCGAAATGTCTAGGACGGGTCAACATATATATGGCAATACATCTGTGTGATATCGCAATTGTACACAAATTTATACAACTTCCACCTCAAAACGAGGAGAAACAAGTCTGATTGTTGAGTCGGACCGACGTGTAAAAATGTCATTCAAGGCAGTGAAAACCAATCGAAGTCAAATTGTCTTCTTATCGGTGGATGACCGGCGATAAGGCAGATAACCAATTTTCATTTGTAGGCGTAACCTAAACTGGCCTCATATGGTATAACTGTATATACCCGCGGACAAAGTCGTGGTGAATCGTATTAATTCATGGTTTTCACAAGAGGGATGCCTAATTTCGAAGAAATTGTGTTAGCCAGGCCGTCCTTGGTTTCCGATTTGTCCGAAGAAATAAGTTTCAAGAGGAAGAGTATCTTCACTCAGAATACCGTCGGGATGTCGTCTTATAATTTTCCTCGCAAAACTTATCTAAATTAGATAAGAGAGGTCGTCGGGGAAGCTCTTATAGTTCCCAAAGTGCGGAGAAGTGTCTCGTGAAGACCATTTTCCTTGGAGAGGTCCACAGTAGTCGTGTAGACAGAAATATTCGAGGAAGGGATAGGACCCGTGACAACCCAGCCGAAGACTGTGTCTTGCGCTAGTAGCGATCCCGAAATATTCGTTCTCGTACCGTCCAACAAAATTTTCGGATAAAGATCCGCGCCCAACAGAAGGTCAACAGGACGACAAACAAATAAATTGGGGTCAGCCAAACGTAGATTTGGCATGCTAGACACAATGTCACGATTTAGAGAAAAAGATGGCAGGTTGCCGGAAATGTTCGGAAGAACGTACGCTGTAGTCTCCAGTAGGAGCGACTCATCTAGTGGGGTACCAATGCAAAGTGAACAAAGTTCTCTCGACGTGATCGAAACACTTTGATTCACACCAGAAATTGTAGCCGAAGTCGAAGACGTACTCAGTCCAAGTCGGTTCCGCAATCCTTCCGTAATAAAGGATGATTCCGAAGCGGGATCTATTAAGGCCCTAGCAGGATACGTGATACCCTGGTGAACGATATTCACCATTGCAGTTCCTAATAATACATTTCCAGTACGCGAAGTATGGAATAACTGTCTACTCGACGTCCCTGACACAATGCCAGTCGATGTAGAAGGTTGATCGGTATCCACTGATGCTACCCCGGTATCTCGTATAAGCGGTGCAGAAACGACCGGAGCAGTTATGGGATCATTTGATATATCCCTGTGCAGAAGAGTGTGGTGTCTTCTACCACATTTACCGCAATCATATGCGCTGGGGCAATTAGCTGCAACATGTCTGCGGGACAGACAAGTCATGCAGCACCGATGGCGCCTAACAATATTCATCCTCTCAAGAACTGAAAGATTATGAAACCTAGAACACGTTCTGAGGTGATGCTGTCGTCGACAGAGAACGCATAATCTGTCAGGAGAGGATGGGGAGGAAGGAGGCGTACTTGTTGGGGAACGAGTCGTTTTCGCATTCGTGAAATGCGAGCGAATTCTTTTGTTGGCTGGAGGCCTGGCGTCAATGCCGCGGATATCGCGAAGACATGTCAATGTCTGGATTCTTTCCGTGAGAAAGAAGTCCAAATCTGACCAAGAAGACAAAGCAGACTTGTCCTTAATACTCTGTTCCCAAAGTGTGACTGTACATTTCGGCAACCTCTGAAGGCACAAAAAGACGAGGATGGGATCCCAGTCGTCAGTGGCCACATCGTAGATGGACATTGTCGAAATGCATGTCGAGATACCACGTTGTAGTTTCTTCAGTCCTGAACTGGTCTCAGACTCCAAGACCGGTAAATCGAATAATAATTTGAGTTGGTGGTTCACCAATATGCGGGTATTATCATAAGTACCCCTTAGTGCCTTCCACGCAAGAGCGAAGCTTCTATGCGTGAGCGGAAATTTCGAAACAACCTCGCGAGCTTCACCACTGGTCTTCTTGAGCAAATGACACAATTTCTCAATATCGCTAAGTCGGCTATTGTTAATGTATACCGCTGTGAAGAAATCTCTAAATGTCGGCCAATTGAGAAAATCGCCGTCAAAAACATCTATATCACAAGGCGGCAGATTGAGACTGTGGGAGGAACTATTGTCTCCCCTAGAGCTGATAGAAGAGCCGCGTGACTCATCGGACCTATGGGAAACATTCAAAAGTGATGTTTGGTCCTCCAACCGAGGTGATTTAGCAGAATGCTTAGATGGTGCACGTAGTGCCTCCAATTTACGTTGAATTGACTCCATGACATTCAGATAACAATTATAAGCCACGTCATATTTGCTGTCAGCAGCGGCGACTGCCTCGGTTGCGTTGCTCTGTGTGGACACAAAGTCAAGACATTCGTCGAATAAGCTCTTAACTTTTTCCCACAACGACTTAGCCTCGGAACCATGACATTCTAGTCTATAGGCGGTTAAATCATCGTCTCGCAAACTGTGAAACTTCGTTTCAAATCGGACTACTGCGTCAGTTGCTCTTGTGAAAGCAGTCAGTGGTGTAGTAGTCATTATGACCAAGTACTGTCAAACTTAAAGGGCGAAAAAATTGACACGTGATGTCCAAAACTCTCGAAAAGAGTATAAATCGATCCAAACGCTACTTCGATTTGTCGTCGAACAAATGAAAATGCAGTTTTTTTCCAGTGTATGCGAAATGTGTATCGTCAACACACAATATTTTTCGCAGTGTACCGAATGTACCACAAATGTGTACAAGGTAACGTAATTACCACAAAAACACAAAAAATGAGATCAGAAAATTCCTCACAGTGTACGGAGTACAACCAATTTTTTACAGTGTATCGTCGATACACCAATTTCCTCACAGTGTATGGGAAATACCAGCTAAAATTAGCTCTGTAAGGTAAATTATAAGTATTTTAACTTTTTGTAAAAATTGGCGAAAAAATTCTCTAAGTGTATGAAAACACGTAAAGTTTCTTCAAGTGTATCGTAAATACAAGAAACCCTTTTTCGCGTGGCGAAATATATGCAAAATCTTTATTTGGAAAATATTACAATATTTTTCCCAGTGTACCCTGTGTACCAAAGATTTTTGCAAGTGTATCGTGAATACAAAAAATATTTTCAGTGTATCGTAGAATACAAAGAATGATTTTTGCGTGGCGAATTATCGAAAAAATTGAAACTTGATATATTACGAGAGAGTTTCTCTCAGTGTATATATTATCCAAAATTTCTCCCAGTGTACGTAGATACACAAAATTTGTGCAAGTGTATTGTGAATATCACTTGCCAAATGGAAAAATTACAAAACAATAAAAAGTCGTGAACTTTAAATTGTAAAATGTCAACTTGACCGATTGTAGGGTGCACGGACTGTAAGATGCACACTACGAACCAGTAAGGTCCAACAACAACAACAATAATATAAAAAATCAAAAAGTTTCGTGGAAACTCAAATATGTCAATATTACGATAATATAATATATAATAAATACTGTTATTTTATTGTTTATATCGACCGACCGTAGGGTACACTACCACGTAACACGAACGATAATAGTAAACGACCGATATCCATAGGAATCAACAATAAATACTTTTCTCAATTGAACTTGCAAAAAATTATTTTTATAATTTCGCGCCGTAAGCGACCCACGCTAATAAACCAACGTGTATGCAGTTCGAACGTATGTTGGATGTAACACCTGTGTATAGCAAGTTGAACGGCAACTGTATAACACTTTACTATTGATGCCTATTGGCAAACCAATGCTTACAACCAATGCAATTGTTTTTGTTTTTTCTATGCCGATCGAAGATCAAAAACCCAAAAGAAAAAACACAACAATATGAATGTAATCAAATGGAGAAATACAGCGAAATTGAATTCAACTTTGACGTAGAATATTTGGACGAAAACAAAGTGGAATTACACGCACTTTTCAACACTTTAATGACAATGACATAATTTTTTCTCGTAGAGATTTAATGTACAACCGATATAAAATACGAGTTGTAAAGCGACCGTAGGCGAGTGTTTATTTCTGTTTTATTTATATTTACACCGAAGGATATGCTCACTTTTTAATTATCACTGAAAGTACATACCTTGGTTGTTGATAATAAAAATATTTGTGTAATAAATTGAAAATGCCTCGTAGAGGATGGTGATCGTCAATCGTTTGTTGTTGTTGGTGGCGTAGCCTTTGCCTTCGAGGAAGAAATAAAAAGAGCGAATTAATTCTTTCCAATTAATATTCGGCTCGAATGGACCAATGAATGCGTGGCATAAAAGTAGAAAAGAAATAAAAAGGCACTGGTTTAGAAGTTGAACCAAAATATTTGGGCTTTATTTAATCAATTATTGTTCGTCAAACAATATTTACCTTCGTAGAAGCGAGAGAGTCTCAAAAGTGAATGACCAAAAAGCTTGAATGTCGAAAGGCGGGGGTTGATGACATTTGACGTTAGAAAATGTCCTCATTTTCGTACCGAAAGGCAGAAAAGGTATAGACAAATCCTAACGGCAGGATTACACTTGAAAATGATTATATGATTTAACAAAAGCTAAGAAAACGACATTTGAACTTAAACAACATGGTGTTGGTATATGGTCTCTAAGAACCATGCAAAAATTGGTCTACATCGATCCATATCTATATATAGCCCCCATATAAACCGGTCCCAGATTTGGCTTGCGGAGCCTCAAAGAGAAGCAAATTTTATCCGATCTGGCTGAAATTTGGCACATGGTGGTTGTATATGGTCTCTAAAAACCCATACAAAAATTGGTCTATATCTGTTCGTAAATATATATTGTCCCCATGTAAACCGATCCCCAGAATTGGGCTGTGGAGCCTCAAAGGGAAATCACGCTAACTTCCGAATGAAACAAGCTATTGACTTGAAACTTGGCACAAGTAGTTGTTATTGATGTAGGTCGGATGGTATTGTAAATGGGCCATATCGGTTCTTTTTGACGTATAAACGGACCCCCAGATTTGGTTTGCGGAGCCTCAAAGAGAAGCAACTTTTATCCGATCCGTCTGAAATTGGGTACGTGGTGTTGGTATATGGTCTCTAACAACCATGCAAAAATTGGTCCACATCGGTCCATAACTATATATAGCCCCCATTTAAACCGATCCCCAGATTTGTCTTCCGGAGCCAAAAAGAGAAGCAAATTTCATCCGACCCGGCTGGTGGTGGTATATGGTCTCTAAAGAACCATGCAAAAATTGGTCCATATCTGTTCATAAATATATATTGTCCCCATATAAACGGATTCCCAGATTTGGATTGTAGAGCCTCAAAGGGAAGCAAATTTCATCCGATCCGGCTGAAATTTGGTATATGGTGTTGGTATATGGTCTCTAACAACCATGCAAAAATTAATCCATATCGGTTCATAATTATATATAGCCCCCCCCCCCCCCCCCCCCCCCCGGAGCCTCTTGAAGGATCAAAATTCATCCCATCCGGTTGAAATTTGGTACATTTCGCTTGTGTATGTTCGATAACAACCATGCCAAAATTGGTCTGTATCGATCTATATCATATATATAGCCCCCAAATAAACCGATCCCCAATCACAAAAAAATCACGATAGTCACTCGAGCCAAAAACAATCTACCAAAACTTTATTGCCATAGAATTTTTTGTCAAAATTTTATTTCTATAGAAAATTTTGTCAACATATTATGTCTTTAGGAAATTTTGTCATAATATAATTTCACTACAAAATTTTGTCAAAAATATATTTCTATACAAAATTTTGTCAAAATTTTATTTCTATAGAAAATTTTGTCAGAATTTTATTTCTGTAGAAAATTTTGTCAAAATTGTATTTCTATAGAAACTTTATCAAGCATTTCATAGTTGGAGATTAATATTTTGCAAAATTTTTCAAAACGTCAAGAATTCTACCAATCTACCAAACAGTAAAAAATCTGCCATTTTTTGTAGACTCGTGTTCATATTCCCATATTTCAATTCTGGCTCTATAATTGCAGCACAAAAGTTCATGTCGGTTCGTAATTATTTCTTTCCTATATATATCGGTCAAGAACTGAATATATACGTATTTAATCGACCTTTCTTTTGTCTACTAAAGGGTGATTTGTTAAGAGCTTGATAACTTTTTTTTTTAAAAAAACGCCTAAAATTTGCAAAATCTCATCGGTTCTTTATTTGAAACGTTAGATTGGTCCATGACATTTACTTTTTGAAGATAATTTCATTTAAATGTTGACCGCGGCTGCGTCTTAGGTGGTCCATTCGGAAAGTCCAATTTTGGGCAACTTTTTCGAGCATTTCGGCCGGAATAGCCCGAATTTCTTCGGAAATGTTGTCTTCCAAAGCTGGAATAGTTGCTGGCTTATTTCTGTAGACTTTAGACTTGTCGTATCCCCACAAAAAATAGTCTAAAGGCGTCAAATCGCATGATCTTGGTGGCCAACTTACCGGTCCATTTCTTGAGATGAATTGTTCTCCGAAGTTTTCCCTCAAAATGGCCATAGAATCGCGAGCTGTGTGGCATGTAGCGCCATCTTGTTGAAACCACATGTCAACCAAGTTCAGTTCTTCCATTTTTGGCAACAAAAAGTTTGTTAGCATCGAACGATAGCGATCGCCATTCACCGTAACGTTGCGTCCAACAGCATCTTTGAAAAAATACGGTCCAATGATTCCACCAGCGTACAAACCACACCAAACAGTGCATTTTTCGGGATGCATGGGCAGTTCTTGAACGGCTTCTGGTTGCTCTTCACTCCAAATGCGGCAATTTTGCTTATTTACGTAGCCATTCAACCAGAAATGAGCCTCATCGCTGAACAAAATTTGTCGATAAAAAAGCGGATTTTCTGCCAACTTTTCTAGGGCCCATTCACTGAAAATTCGACGTTGTGGCTCGTTAGTAAGTCTATTCATGATGAAATGTCAAAGCATACTGAGCATCTTTCTCTTTGACACCATGTCTGAAATCCCACGTGATCTGTCAAATACTAATGCATGAAAATCCTAACCTCAAAAGAATCACCCTTTATATATCACGCAAGGACTAACTTACTATTTAGAAGATGAGGTTAAGATGTTTTAAGATGCCTTGCCATCGGCCACAACCCAAGTAATTCGATTGTGGATGACAGTCTTTAGAAGAAGTTTCTACGCAATCCATGGTGGAGGGTACTTCGTCCTGTTCGAACTTACGGCCGTATATACTTGTTTTTGTTTTTTTTTTTTTTTTTTGTAAACTGAACTCGAATCTCTAGCATACAAGGTCGTCATTGCAAGAATTTTGCTACGACAGCGACCTCTCAAATTCTACTATGAATATCCACATTAATTCTTCGAATAATCATAATTTATGATATCCTTCGAATTATTCAGATTAATGAAAATAGGAAGAGTTTTACTCAGACATAATTATAAATTCTTTTCTCAAACTTATATTCTCCTCAATATCCAGATGTCTGCATATTTTTTTGATTAATAAGTCAAGTTTAATAATGTCACACCATAGTTGATATGATGTCGAGAGAAATATTAATATGGAATACTATGCAATGCACATGTATGTCACGCTACGCACACACACACACGCACGTACATAGGTAAGGCTGGGAGTGTGTATTTAAGTGATGATGAATTCAAAAAGGATGTTTAACGCCTGTAGCCTGTTAATAATAAGTTCAACGAATACAAGCAAGCTACACTGACAGAAGAGTTTTCTTCGTTTCTAAGGAACGAAGTTTGAGACAAGCAAAGTTCTCTTGTGGTGCTAAAGAATTTAATTTAAAAGCAAATAAAATCGATCGTATATCATAAATTTGAATTAGTTTTGTCTAAAAGTAAATACTTTATAAGAAATAGGAATTTCGTTTATCTAAAATTTCGTTTCTGAGGAAAGTATATTTTTTTGGGTGTAACTATAGTCATCAGCAGCATCGGCAACAGCAGGGTGAAAATGAGCCAGTATAATTTACAAAAGCTTGTCGACGAAAGATGCCACATCACATAAGTATGACCTTAATAATACGAGTGATACATTCTCAAGCTAAACTGCTAGGACAGTAGTCGTATAGAAGTCACCTCTAGGCCTGATGGCTGTAGCCCCCCCCCCCCCCCCCCTCAACAACAATGGAAACATAAATATATGCCAACATTAAAGTAATGAGTATGACATGAGAAAGTAATTAAATAATGGCTGTACCAGATATTAAAGTAGGACACCGAATGTATGTGAATATCAGAAGAATAAAGGTGCATGTATTGTCACTCCATATCGTTATGGGGATACATACATATTGCAAACCTTGAAATGTTAGAATGTAAGAAGTGTTGTGTGAGATATCTCTTTGGGGTTATATTACGATTGTGGAATTTTGAAACCTTGAAATTATACATGATGCTAGTGCAAACAATTTAGTCTCAATGATCAGTGAAGCATTTAAAAGGAAATCTACATGATTTGAGTAAAAGTTAATCATAAAATGTGATATATAAAATGCAGGCAAGGTGCACTAAATATTAAATATTTCCCATTAAATATTAAATATATCCCTTATTTAATTGTCCGCAAGTTCTGAATCACCATTTATTTTCAATACAAAACAAGGAAGTACAAGTACATACGGCCGTAAATTCGGTCAGGTCGAATCTTATGTGCCTTCTACTAAAGACTGTCATTCACAATCGAATTCTTGGGTTTCTTGTGTTAATACTTGCCAATGGCAATGAATTTTAAAATTCCTTAACATCGTCTTCTCAATTGACTGTTAGTCCGTCCATACGTGGTACGCCGAAAAAAATTCACGAAAATTTTTCAAATTAAAATCTTAATCGAGTTTTAAAAAATATTCAAGTAAAATATCAATTAATTCAACAATTTTTTAAGCTAAATTTTTGAAAAATTATTATAGCAACTTGATACTGACTGATTTTGGGTAGAAAGTCAAACATTTTGAAAAAAAAAACAAGTATATACGGCCGTAAGTTCGGCCAGGCCGAATCTTATGTACCCTCCACCATGGATTGCATAGAAACTTGTACTAAAGACTGTCATCCACAATCGATGATGGCAAGGTATCTTAAAACTTCTTAACACCATCTTCTCAATTGTAAGTTAGTTCATACGGGGTATATATTAAACAAACAAAGAACCGATTAAATACGTATATAATTCAGTTTGACATAATTTTTTATAGAAATACAATTTTGACAAAATTTTCTATACCAATAAAATTTTGAAAAAAAATTCTATAAAAATAAAATGTTGACAAAATTTTTCATAGAAATTTTTTATCTTAACAAAATTTTTTATAGTAATAAAATTTTGACAAAATTTTCTATAGAAATAAAATATTGACAAAATTTTCTATAATAAAATGTTGACAAAATTTTCTATAAAAATAAAATTTTGAGAAAAATTTCCATACAAATAAAATCTTAACAAAATTTTGTACAGTAATAAAATTTTGACAAAATGTTCTATAGAAATAAAATATTGACAAAATTTTGTATAGCACTAAGATTTTGACAAAATTTTTTATAGTAATAAAATTGTGACAAAATTTTCTGTAGTAATAAATTTTGACAAAATTGTCTATAGAAATAATATTTTGACAAAATTTTCTGTAGAAGTAAAATTTTGGTAGATTATTTTTTGGGGAACGGCTTTATATAAGTATAGACCGATATGGACCAAGTTTGGCCTGGTAGCTAGCGGCCATATACTAGTGCAATGTACCAAATTTCACCACGTACCAAATTTCTACTGGATCGGATGAATTTTACTCCTCCAAGAGGTCCGGAGGTCACATTTGGGGATCGGTTTGTATGGGGGCTATATATAATTATGGACCGATGTGGATCAATTTTTGCATGGTTGTTAGAGACCTTATACTAACACCATGTACCAAATTTCAGCCGGATCGGATGAAATTTGCTTCTCTTAGAGGTCTTGCAAGCCAAATCGGGGGATCGGTTTATATGGGGGCAATATATAATTATGGACCGATGTGGACCAATTTTAGCATGGTTGTTAGGGAACATATACCACAACCATGTACCCAATTTCAGCGGGATCGGATGAAATTTAATTCTCTTTGGGGCTCCGCAAGCCAAATTTGAGGGTCCGTTTATGTGGGGGCTATACGTAAAAGTGGACCGATATGCCCCATTTGCACTACCATCCGACCTACATCAAAAACAACTACTTGTGCCAAGTTTCAATTTTTTAGAAAACCGTGTTAGTTTTAAGCTACCTTGCCATCGGCAAGTGTTACCGCAACCCAAGTAATTCGCTTGTGGATTGCAGTCTTTAGTAGAAGTTTCTACGCAATCCATGGTGGATAGTACATAAGCTTCGTCCTGGCAGAACTTAAGGCCGTATATATTTGTTTCTTATGAAAAGGTAAAATTTTTGGGATTTTCGGATTTCCACATCCTACTGTTTTAGGTTTCCGATCTACCCATTTCAATTAATAGACTATATTGGAAAAGCATTCTCCTTTAGCAGAGAACGAGCTTCAAAAAATCTAACATGTCCACGAAAAGAAATGCAGTAGAAACATTTTTTAGCCTTCCAATTTCTCCATTCCAATATATTGCAAAAATTGTTCTACTGTATTTTTTTTTTTTTTTTTTTTTGACATGTTGGATTTTTTGAAGCTCGTTCCTTCGTTTATTTCAATAGAAAATTTTGTCAAAATTGTAACAGGTTGGCTGATAAGTCCCCGGTCTGACACATAGATGGCGTCGCTAGTATTAAATGCATATTATTTTTATATAGTACCAACCTTAAAATGATTCGTGTCAAAATTTGACGTCTGTAAGTCAATTAGTTTGTGAGATAGAGCGTCTTTTATGAAGCAACTTTTGTTATTGTGAAAAAAAGGAATTTCATGTTTTGATAACATTTATATGGGGCCTATATATAATTATGGACCGATTTCGACCAATTTTTGCATGGGAGTTTGAGGCCATATATTAACACCTCGTACCAAATTTCAACTGAATCAGATGAATTTTGGTCTTCCAAGAGGCTCCGGAGGTCAAATCTGGTGATCGGTTTGTATGGGGGCTATAAATAATTACGGACCGATGTGGACCAATTTTTGCATGGTTGTTAGAAACCTTAGTATATGGTACCAAATTTCAGCCGGATCGGATGAAATTTGCTTCTCTTAGAGGCCTCGCAAGCCAAATCTGGGGGTCGGTTTATATTGGGGCTATATATAATTATGGACCGATGTGGACCAATGTTTGCATGGTTGTTAGAGACCATATACTAACACCATGTACCAAATTTCAGCCGGATCGGATGAAATTTGCTTCTCTTAGAGGCTCCGCAAGCTCGGCGGCGCGACTCGGCGGCGCGACTCGGAGGCGCGACTCAGCGGCGCGACTCGGCGGCTTCATTCTCTGTTTCCGAATATATGTGATGTAGATATATCGTTGATCAAGTGGAATTTCTAAGACTAGAGACTAGTCGAAGCAGGGAATGAAACCGCGACCCTTTGTATTTAAGGCGGACATACTTACCATTGCTCCACGGTGGCCAACTTAAGGTATGTTTCTGTCAAATAAACTTTCCTTACTTCAGCTCGTGGGCGCAGAAAACTATGCTTTACCATATAAATGTAATGGCTTTATTGTTGTTTGTGTATTGATGGCTATAGCGATAATTGTCTGTTGATGACAATAACATCTACGTAACCCACTGGATAGTGAGTTGGCTTACAAACAGTATGGTCCGCGGTTCGATTCTCCGTCTAGGCGAAGGGTAAAATTTAAAAAATTTATAAAATAGAATAATATCTTCTACATTATTTGTATTACAGAAAAAGGTGCTGAGAACTAAAAAATCTCGTGGAAGTGAGAAAGATTTGAGAGAAGAAACAATTAGCCAGAAAAGAAATTTTTTGTTAAGTTAGGTTAGGTTAGGTGGCAGCCCGATGTATCAGGCTCACTTAGACTATTCAGTCCATTGTGATACCACATTGGTGAACTTCTCTCTTATCACTGAGTGCTGCCCAATTCCATGTTATACTCAATGACAAGGGACCTCCTTTTTATAGCCGAGTCCGATCGGCGTTTCACATTGCAGTGAAACCACTTAGAGGAGCTTTGAAACCATCAGAAATATCACCAGCACTACTGGAGTGGGATAATCCACAGCTGAAAAACTTTTTGGTGTTCAGTCGAAGCGGGAATCGAACCCACGACCTTGTGTATGCAAGACGGGCATGCTAACCATTGCACCACGGTTGTTGAGTTAGTCTTTATGATATTATTTTTACATAACCTACAAGAATCGACATTTAAAGTATACTTCTCTTCCAATCAAACAGCGAAATGGAAAACGATATTTGTTTGTCTAAAATTTCAGTTGGGAGGAAAGAATTAATTTTTTGCTTGTGAAAGTTTGATTTGACTCGAAACATCAAAAGTCCTTTAGTCGAATTTGAAGATTATTGAACTAAAACTCCATGTTCAATGTTTGCATCCCTAATGGCAATATATAAACCTCCTCGTATAAACTGTATAAGACATTTCAAATATTTCATAATGTCACCATTCTAGTACAATTATACCATCATCGCAGAAAGTGAAAGTGCATCATGAATATCAAATAAGAAATTCCAACATGTGGCACAACAGGCCGAGCTTTGTGTCTGGCCACTAAAAGTGGGAGACATCGAAACCAGTGACATTCTCAACCACAAGCATCGCATCGACCACTGCAGTTTCACTAGCTCAAAGACATTAGCATTAACCATTCAAGTGGTGGCAAAAGCGATCTCAGTTCTCATTGTAAACACCACAGTCCTAAGCATCAGCAGTAGCTGACATCCCAAAAGTGACTGTCGCCAACCATCTGTCTTCTAGTGGTTTGCCTGTCGTCAGCCATGTTTTGTCATTTACATTTATCGACTTGTTTCTATGGCCACCAAATCTGTAAGTCAGTCACACTCCATGTCACCATGATAGAGTGAATGTTGCCCGTTTGTTTTTTTTATAGTTTACCACCCAATGTAATGACACCAAAAATATCGTAAGAATGCCATAATATTTGCCATCATTACTGCAGCATTTTCTGCCATCTATGGCAATTAAGGACTACAGCACAGAAAAACACTCAGAACCACAGACGGCTGCAATATGGTTGACACAAAATGCAATGCATTGGGGACAAGGCCATTGCATTAAAGTAAAGTAGCATGAATTTAAATAGGCAACTGACTGTGTGGGAATTGCTTTCGGTCTTAATGTGTCATCTTACACAGGCAGGGGTGGTATCGAAGAAAAATCGATTTGATACAAAATCATTGAAAAGGAAAATTAAACCATGTTAGAGGAGCAAACAATGTGGGAAAGTTGACATGAAGTGTTACTAAGTTCACACGGGTATTCTTGTCACGTTAGCAATGACAGCTACATGATATTTTGTTTTATTGAATGGTCATTGTCTTATTTTTAATCCGACAGAAACTAAAGAATTACTTGGGTTGTTTTGTATATACGAGTCTGTAAAAATTTTTAACCGATATGAATAAATTTTAGCATGGTAGAGAGCCAAATTTCAACCGGATCGAAAAACTTGTTCCTTCATGAGGCTTCGGAATATAAATCATAAAAGATCGGTTTATATGCAGGCTATATATAATTATGAACCTAATTGAAACAATTTTTGTATGGTTCTTAGATGGCATATATAGTAAAACCAGGTACCAAATTTCAACCGGATCGGTGGAAGTTCCGTAGATCAAATCTGGGGACCGGTTTATGTGGTGGATGCTCCGGAGTTAAAATGTGGGGATCGTTTATATAAATTTATAGACCTATATGGATCAATTTTTGGCATGATTGTTAGAGGAAATATCCCAATAACACGTACCAAATTTAAACCGAATCAAATGAAATTTGCCATTTCAAAAAGGCTCCAGAGGTCGGTTTATATGGCGCTATACCTGAAAGTGGCCCGATATGGAACATTTGCAATACCATCTGACCTACATCAATAACAACTACTTGTGCCAAGTTTGAAGTCGATACACGCAAAGAAAAAAAAACGTTTGGAAAACGTGTACCGAAAACGTTTTTCTTTTGTTAGAGTTTTTTGAATTGCTTCGAAAAGTATACACTTTTATCACCAAAAAAATTCGTTTGTTACAAAATTTTTATTTTTTCAGTAAAAAAAGTTATTTTTGAACCAACAACACAGTCCATTTCGTTTATATCAAACACTGTTCTTTTCTAAATTTAGGTCTTTAATAAGACACATTTTACAGTTCATACTAAAAATTTAATATAGTAGCATGTAATGTTGAAAATTTTTCGGAATCTTCCGATCATATCTGGAATATATGTAAAAAAAAAAAAACTTTGGTCGAAGCATGCCACGACCCTTGGCATGCAAGTCAGACGTAGCAACCACTGCTCCACGGTGCCCAACTAAATGTATTTTTCTGTTAAATAAACTTTGTTTAATCGGCTCGTGGGCGCCGCAAGCTATGCTATATAAATATAACTTAGTTATATGGGTAATTGTCTATTGATGACAATAATGGCTACATGGCTCAGTGGATAGTGTGTTGGCTTACAAATTGCATGGTCCGCGGTTCGATTCTCCGTCCAGGCGAAAGGTAAAAAAAAATTAAAATTTATAAAATCGTATAATTTCTTCTACATTGTTTGTGTTACAGAAAAAGGTGCTAAGAACTAAAAAACTTCGTGGAAGTGAGAAAGATGTGAGGGAAAATGCAATTAGCCAGAAAAAAATTTTTTTGAGTTAGTCTTTATGAAATTGTTTTTACATCCTGGAAAAGAATAAACGTTTATCACAAAAAAAATATGCTTTTCTTCCAAATACACTTCCTTTCAACGAAAAGCAAATGAGAAACGAACCTTGTTTGTCTAAAATTTCGTTTGGGAGGAAAGAATTATTTTTTTGCGTGTTTCGTTCGGAAGTGAGCGTGATTTCAACAGACGGAATGACGGACAGATGGACGGACGGATATGCTTAGATCGACTCAGAATTTCACCACGACCCAGAATATATATACTTTATGGGGTCTTAGAGCAATATTTCGATGTGTTACAAACGGAATGGCAAAGTTAATATACCCCCCATCCTATGGTGGAGAGTATAACAAGTAAGGAAAATCTAAAGTCGGATGGGGCCGACTATATTATAACCTGCACCACTTTATATAGTCGATCCCCAATCACACAAGAATTGGTCCATATCGGCTCATAATCATGGTAGCCACCCGAGCCAAAAAAAATCTACCAACATTTTATTTCTATAGAAAATTTTGTCAACATTTTATTTCTATAGAAAATTTTGCTAAATTTTATTGCTTTTGAAACTTTTGTTAAAATTTTATTTCTATAGAAAATTTTGTTAAAATTTCATTTCCATAGAAAATTTTGCCAAAATAGGAAATTTTGTCAAAATTTTATTTCTATCGAAAAATTTGTCAAACTGAATTATATACGTATTTAATCGGCCTTTTTATACCCTGCGCCACACTGTGGAACAGGGTATTATAAGTTAGTGCATATGTTTGTAACACCCAGAAGGAGACGAGATAGACACATGGTGTCTTTGGCAATAATGCTCAGGGTGGGTTCCTGAGTCGATATAACCATGTCCGTCTGTCCGTCCGTCCGTCCGTCTGTCTGTGAACACATTTTTGTGATCAAAGTCTAGGTCGCAATTTAAGTCCAATCGCCTTCAAATTTGGCATAGGTTTCTAATTTGGATCAGAATAGAACCCTATTGATTTTGGAAGAAATCGGTTCAGATTTAGATATAGCTCCCATATATATCCTTCGCCCGATATGCACTAATATGGATCCAGCAGCCAGAGTTTTATACCGATTTGCTTGAAATTTTGTACAAACATAACACTTAGTTGTACAGTCAAGTGTGCAAAATTTGATTGAAATCGGTTCAGATTTAGATATAGCTCCCATATATATCTTTCGCCCGATATGCACTTATATGGCCCCAGAAGCCAGATTTTTGCGCAAATTTGGTTGAAATTTTGCAATAGGCGTACAATTGGTAGTATAGTCAAGCGTGCAAAATTTGATTGAAATCAGTTCAGATTTAGATATAGCTCCCATATATATCTTTCGCCCGATATGCACTTATATGGCCCCAGAAGCCAGATTTTTGCCCGAATTTGGTTGAAATTTTGCACTAGGAGTACAATTAGTAGTATAGTCGAGTGTGCAAAATTTGATTGAAATCGGTTCAGATTTAGATATAGCTCCCATATATATCTTTCGCCCGATATGGACTAATATAGTCCTAAAAGCCAGAGTTTTGGCGCAATTTGGATGAAATTTTGCACAGGGAGTTGATTTAGCATTATAGCTATGCGTGTCAAATTTGGTTGAAATCGGTTCAGATTTAGATATATCTCCCATATATAGCTTTCGCCCGATTTACACTCATATGACCACAGATGCCAATTTTTTACTGCGATTTAGATGAAATTTTGCACAGGGAGTATAATAAGCATTGTTGCTATGCATGCCAAATTTAGTTGAAATCGGTTCAGATTTAGGTATAGCTCCCATATATATGTTTTTCTGATTTCGACAAAAATTGTCAAAATACGAACATTTCCCTTTTAAAATCGCCTCTGTTTAGTCGAAAAGTTGTAAAAATTACTCTAATTTTCCTCTACTTCTAATACATATATATCGAGCGATAAATCATAAATAAAAGTTTGTGAAGTTTCCTTAAAATTGCTTCATATTTAAATCTTTCCCATATTTATACCCTTCACCACTACTGTGGTACAGGGTATAATAAGTTTGTGCATTTGTATGTAACGCCAAGACGGAAAAGTCAGAAACCCATCGTTTAGTATACCGATCGTCTTAGAATTAAATTCTGAGTCGATTTAGCGATGTCCGCCTGTCTGTCTGTCTGTCTGTCTGTCTGTCTGTCTGTCTGTCGGTCTGTCTGTCCGTCTGTCTGTCTGTTGATGTATTTTTGTGTGCAAAGTACAGCTCGCAGTTTTAGTCCGATTGTCCTAAAATTTGGTATGGGGTCCTGTTTCGGCTCAAAGACGATGCCTATTGATTTTGGAAAAAATCGGTTCAGATTTAGATATAGCTGCCATATATATTTTTCACCGATCTGGTCATAATTGGCGTGTATATCAACCGATCTTCCTCAAATTCCGAACATCCCAATATTTTATGAGTCTCGAAAAACTTGCAAAATATCATCCAAATCGGTTCAGATTTAGATATAGCTCCCATATATAGCTTTCGCCCGATTTACACTCCTTTGTCAACAGAGGCCAATTTTTTGCTCCGATTTAGTTGAAATTTTGCACAGGGAGTAGAATTAGCATTATAGCTATGCGTGTCAAATTTGGTGGAAATCGGTTCAGATTTAGATATAACTCCCATATATAGCTTTCGCCCTATTTACACTCATATGACCACAGAGGCCAATCTTTTACTCCGATTTAATTGAAATTTTGCACAGGGAGTAGAATGAGCATTGTAGCTATGCGTGCCAAATTTGGTTGAAATCGGTTCAGATTTAGATATAGCTCCCATATATAGCTTTCGCCCGATTTACACTCATATGACCACAGAGGCTATTTTTTTGCTCCGATTTAGTTGAAATTTTGCACAAGGAGTAGAATTAGCATTGTTGCTATGCGTGCCAAATTTGGTTGAAATCGGTTCAGATTTAGATATAGCTCCCATATATATGTTTTTCTGATTTCGACAAAAATGGTCAAAATACCAACATTTTCCTTGTAAAATCGCCACTGCTTAGTCGAATAGTTGAAAAAATGACTCTAATTTTCTTAAACTTCTAATACATATATATCGAGCGATAAATCATAAATAAACTTTTGCGAAGTTTCCTTAAGATTGCTTCATATTTAAATGTTTCCCATATTTTTTACTAACATTGTGTCCATTAGCCGACTTAAATTTTGAGTCTATAGATTTTGTAAAAGTCTATCAAATTCTGTCCAAATCGAGTGATATTTAAATGTATGTATTTGGGACAAACCTTTATATATAGCACCCAACACATTTGACAGATGTGATATGGTATCGAAAATTTAGATCTACAAAGTGGTGCAGGGTATAATATAGTCGGCCCCGCCCGACTTTAGACTTTCCTTACTTGTTTTAATATATACCCCGTATGGACTAACTTACAATTGAGAAGACGGTGTAAAGAAGTGTTACCGCAACGCAAGTAATTCGATTGTGGATGACAGTCTTTAGTACAAGTTTCTATGCAATCCATGGTGGAGGGTACATAAGATTCGGCCTGGCCGAACTTACGGCCGTATTTACTTGTTATTCCCTGCGCCACACTGTGGAACAGGGTATTATAAGTTAGTGCATATGTTTGTAACACCCAGAAGGAGACGAGTTGGACACATGGTGTATTTGGCAATAATGCTCAGGGTGGGTCCCTGAGGCGATATAACCATGTCCGTCCGTCTGTCCGTCCGTCCGTCCGTCCGTCCGTCCGTCCGTCCGTGTCCGTCCGTCCGTCCGTCCGTCTGTCTGTGAACACATTTTTGTGATCAAAATCTAGGTCGCAATTTAAGTCCAATCGCCTTCAAATTTGGCACATGTTCTTACTTTGGGTCAGAATAGAACCCTATTGATTTTGGAAGAAATCGGTTCACATTTAGATATAGCTTCCACATATATATTTCGCCCGATATGGACTTATATGGCCCCAGAAGGCAGATTTTTGGCCGAATTTGGTTGAAATTTTGCACTAGGAGTACAATTAGTAGTATAGTCAAGTGTGATTTGATTGAAATCGGTTCAGATTTAGATATAGCTCCCATATATATGTTTTTCTGATTTCGACAAAAATGGTCAAAATACCAACATTTGCCTTGTTAAATCGCCACTGCTTAAACTTTATAAACTTTTGCGAAGTTTCCTTAAAATTGCTTCAGATTTAAATGTTTCCTATATTTTTTTACTAAAATTGTGTTCCACCCCAGTGCATTAGCCAACTTAAATTTTGAGTCTATAGATTTTGTAAAAGTCTACCAAATTCTGTCCAAATCGAGTGATATTTAAATGTTTGTATTTGGGACAAACCTTTATATATAGCACCCAGTACATTTGACGGATGTGATATGGTATCGAAAATTTAGATCTACAAAGTGGTGCAGGGTATAATATAGTCGGCCCCGCCCGACCTTAAACTTTCCTTACTTGTTTTTTAATTATTAAAGTACTGGAAACTTTCTTAAAACCCAATAATTCCATGCACTAAAATAGACTCGCTTCTTTGGCTCCGAATCAATACCAAAATCATTAAAGTAAAGGATGGCATTTTTGGAACTAGGTAAGCTTTTTTTGTGTATAGGATCATAGCTATAATACAAAATAATAATTTTCCTAAAAGTTTAATTTCACAAAATTATATAGAACAAAAAAAAACTATAGAATAGAAAATTAAAATGAAATGTGAACAGTGACAATGAAATGAAATGAAATTGCCATATATTTTATGTGGAGCATTTGCCCATGGCCACAGATGGCCACAATTGCCTATGTAACGAAATCGTTGCAATTGTCGAGGTAAGCAAATGACATGGAAAATGCAAATGAGAAAGTATAAATCCTTACATCTGTCCTCCAATTCAGGCCAGGACACATTTCCTATGACCAAACCAAAATGTCCACATCAAGTGAAACTACATAGATATTTGGAGCAAACAGGTTGGTCATAGCACAGAAACAAAAAAAAAAGCCATGAAACAAACTCCGAGCACTATCCAACCAGCGACATTTCTAATTAATTCACACCACATGTGTTGGTTTGGGAATTGCAAGAAAGAACAAGCGATGCTTTTATGGCCACTCACATGCTCTGTTGAATCTGACGGACGTAATGTTTCACAATGTTAGGGGCTATAGTGACCGACTGCCATAAAATAAATTAAAACCAAAACACAAATTGTTGTGTCATGGTGATGGTGATGGTGGTATGATTCGAACATTTGATCCTTGAAAAGCAAAACAAACAAAAAATATATATACAATCATTTTTAAGATTAAATCTCATTGAGGTGAAATTCCTATAAGAATTAAAAAATTCTAAAAAAAAAATCTACACTGAAACAAATACAACGATCTTGTCTTTACACTAATGACACTAGTTTACAAAATAAATATTTTTACATGTACATTTGATGGGATGTGCCTTTTCTGATCTATTTTGATCTGCTGAATTCGAAAAAAAAATTGTAAAAAAAAAATTATAGAAATGTCCGATATATCGTTGTTGGTACTTAAATGAAATGCATTGAGATGATAAATAATCGTGTATAATTGGATCTGTGATAAGTTAACGACGCAAAGAGCAAAATTTCAAAACAATCATGTTTTACAGCGACCCCTTTTCGTCGGAAAAGTAAAAACCATTAATAAAACAAGTATATACGGCAGTAAGTTCGGCCAGGCCGAAGCTTATGTACCCTCCACCATGGATTGCGTAGAAACTTCTACTGAAGACTGTCATCCACAATCGAATTACTTGGATTGCGGTAACATTTGCCGATGGGAAGGTATCTTAAAACTTCCTAACATCGTCTTCTAAATTACAAGGTAGTCCATACGTAGTATATATTAAACTAAAAAAGGCCTATTAAATACGTATATAATTAAGTTTAAAGTTTCTATAGAAATAAAATTTTGACAAAATAAAATTTTGACAACATTTTCTATAGAAGTAAAATTTGGAAAAAATTTTCTATAGAAATAAAATTTGGAAAAAAAATTCTATAGAAATAAAATTTTGACAAACTTTTCTATAGAAATAAAATTTTGACAAAATTTTCTATAGAAATAAAATTTTTACAAAATTTTCTATAGAAATAAAATTTTGACAAAATTTTCTATAGAAATAACATTTTGATAATGTTTTCCATAAAAATAAAATTTTGGTAGATTATTTATGGCTCGAGTGGCAACCATGAATATGAACCGATATGGACCAATTTTTGTGTGATTGGGGATCGGCTATATATAACTATAGACCGATACGGACCAATTTTGCATGGATATTAGCGGCCTTATACTAAAACCACATTGCAAATTTCTACCGGATCGGATGAATTTTGCTCCTTCAAGGAGATAAAATCTGGGGAACGGTTTATATGGGGGGCTATATAAAGGGTGATTTGTTAAGAGCTTGATAACTTTTTTTAAAAAAAAAAACGCATAAAATTTGCAAAATCTCATCGGTTCTTTATTTGAAACGTTAGATTGGTCCATGACATTTACTTTTTTGAAGATAATTTCATTTAAATGTTGACCGCGGCTGCGTCTTAGGTGGTCCATTCGGAAAGTCCAATTTTGGGCAACGTAGCCCCACAAAAAATAGTCTAAAGGCGTCAAATCGCATGATCTTGGTGGCCAACTTACCGGTCCATTTCTTGAGATGAATTGTTCTCCGAAGTTTTCCCTCAAAATGGCCATAGAATCGCGAGCTGTGTGGCATGTAGCGCCATCTTGTTGAAACCACATGTCAACCAAGTTCAGTTCTTCCATTTTTGGCAACAAAAAGTTTGTTGCGTCCAACAGCATCTTTGAAAAAATACGGTCCAATGATTCCACCAGCGTACAAACCACACCAAACAGTGCATTTTTCGGGATGCATGGGCAGTTCTTGAACGGCTTCTGGTTGCTCTTCACTCCAAATGCGGCAATTTTGCTTATTTACGTAGCCATTCAACCAGAAATGAGCCTCATCGCTGAACAAAATTTGTCGATAAAAAAGCGGATTTTCTGCCAACTTTTCTAGGGCCCATTCACTGAAAATTCGACGTTGTGGCTCGTTAGTAAGTCTATTCATGATGAAATGTCAAAGCATACTGAGCATCTTTCTCTTTGACACCATGTCTGAAATCCCACGTGATCTGTCAAATACTAATGCATGAAAATCCTAACCTCAAAAGAATCACCCTTTATAATGGTTAGGTCAGGTTAAAGTGGCAGCCCGATTAAATTTCAGGCTCACTTAGACTATTCAGTCCATTGTGATACCACATTTAACTAAAAGTACCTATTACATATGGGCACTTCTAGTCTTAACCACTGAACCTTCTCTATTATTTATTTTTGTGGAACCAACCAGATAGCTCCAAAAACATTAACAAACTGCTTAAGTTAACGTTTTCCAGGTCAGCCAGTAATCTAAAGCTATATGCTCCTAAAATTCGCTTACGCATTACACAAAAAGCAGGACACTCACACAAGAGGTGTTTAATTGATTCCTTTTCCTCCACGTCATGACAGCTTATACAATAGTCATTATACTTCGCATAATTATGGACCGATATGAACCAATTCTTGCGTGTTTGTGAGAGACGACATTCTAACACCATGTTCCAAATTTCAACCGGATCGGATGAATTTTGCTCCTCCAAGAGGCTCCGGAGGACAAATCTGGGAATCGATTTATATGGGGGCTATATATAATTATGGACCGATATGGACCAATTTTTGCATGGTCATTAGAGAACATATACCAACACCATGTACCAAATCGGATGAAATGTTCGTTTCGTAGAGGCTCCGCAAGCCAAATCGGGGGATCGGTTTATATGGGGGCTATATATAATTATGGACCGATGTGGACCAATTTTTGCATGGTTGTTAGAGACCATATACTAACACCATGTACCAAATTTCAGCCGGATCGGATGAAATTTGGTTCTCTTAGAGGCTACGCAAACCAAATCGGGGGATCGGTTTATATTGGGGCTATATTAATTATGGACCGATGTGGACCAATTTTTGCAAGGTTGTTAGAGACCATATACTAACACCATGTACCAAATTTCAGCCGGATCGGATAGAGCGATCGCAAGCCAAATTTTGGGGTCTGTTTATATGGGGGCTATACGTAAAAAAGGACCGATATGGACCAATTTTTGCATGGTTGTTAGAGTCCATATACTCACATCATGTACCAAATTTCAGCTGGATCGGATGAAATTTACTTCTCTTAGAGCAATCGCAAGCCAAATTTGGGGGTCCGTTTATATGGGGGCTATACGTAAAAGTGGACCGATATGGCCCATTTGCAATACCATCCGACCTACATCAATAACAACTACTTGTGCCAAGTTTCAAGTCGATAGCTTGTTTCGTTCGGAAGTTAGCGTGATTTCAACAGACGGACGGACGGACGGACATGCTCACATCGAGTTAGAATTTCACCACGACCCAGAATATATATACTTTATGGGGTCTTAGAGCAATATTTCGATGTGTTACAAACGGAATGACAAAGTTAAAGCATCAGCAACCCCTTTATTTTTAAAAAGCGAATACTTCAATTGTATCGGAAATAATTTACATCTACCTTGTCCTTCATAAACTTCGTTTTTACATACTATCATGTGTTTGCATTCAAATGTTAAATTTTCTACGATATTATTATAAATACTAATAACATATTACTTTTCAAAAATCATTAGTTATATAAATTACTAGCGTAACCCGTCCCGCTTCGCTGCGCCTTCCGAAGCGTATTTGGAGGAACATTTTGCGTTAACTTAGTCAACTATATCCTTCGTGCTGAAAACAAATTCGAAAAGATTTGAATTCTTTTAAACAAATCGGACTACTTATACTTATCCAATAAATCGGAAAAACCAAACGTAGTAAAAAATTTTACCACATTAACATTTGCTAAAATGTTGGAAAATGATGTACCCTCTACGTTGGCTACCAATTTCATGTAAATGTAAGTTCTTTACTAAAAAGAAGTCTGGCAGAAGCCTGTGCAAAAATCATAAAATTATGTACCGAGTTCCCATTTATGGACAACCTTCTACTTTCAATTTAAGAAAAAAAAAACGGACAAAAGGGCACCCTCTCCCCACCTTCGCACCACTCCGTCTTGATATCGGACTATCACGTACCCTATATTAATTTCGCAACTACTCAATGGTCCCTATAAATTCTATCGAAGTAAATAGACAAAGTTTATTTCAATTTTCCCCTTCCCCAACCAGATATCGAAAAATCATATACCAATTTAAAAATCATGTATAAATTTAATCACCTCCTCCCACGTTCCCTGTAAATTTCAAGTAGATCGGCGGTGTTTAAATTTTGCTCTATTGTTTTAAAGGGACGTCACTTTCCCCGATACAATATCGACAAACACCGTAGTGAATAGCACCCCTAACCTTCCCTGAAAATTCTTAAAACTTTCCTTCAAGTGTGGGGCAAGGAAGGTTGCCTCTTCGTTCATAACCTTCCCCCACTGCTTTTGTAAATTTCAAGAAAACTTAATTTTTTTTGCAGTTTTAGAGGAGGACCTCCTCCCCGACCAAATATCGAAAAGTGATGTACAAATTATAAGCCTAAAGGGGCGGCCTCTCTTCCGTCCAAATATCACAAAATCAGGTATCAACTATTAATATCGTAACCTCTCCCCAGTCCTCAAGTAACTCGGTAAAGTTTAATTGTTTCTCTGTATGTACTTAAGAGAAGCGGATGTCTCCCTATGCCCTTTTATTTTTATTAAAAAATCAGGAACCTGATATAAATTTCATAACCCGTTTTTTCCGTAAAATTTCAGTCGGGGGAGTTTAGTTTTGTTTGTACTTTCAAAAAAAAAAATCGGCAAAGGGGAGGTCCCCCTCCCCGACCAAATACCGAAAAATAATGTAGCGGATTTTTGTCTAGATGCCAACCCCAACATTCAATGAAAATTTCAAGCAAATCGCATAATTTTGTTCCAAGTTTCAAAAAGTAGGGCAAGGGGGAGGTCTCCCTCCCCATCCACATATGAAATCATCAGGTACCCCATATTAATTCCATAACCTCACCACATGTTTTCTGTAAATCTCAGATAATTTAGAGAATTTTAGTTTTTTCACTGTACTTTAAAAAAGTCGAACAAAGGGGAGCCCCCCCCTCCGCCGCCAAATATCGAAATAAAAAGTAGCGGATCTTTGTCGAGATGCCAACCCCAATCTTCAATGAAAATTTCAAGCAAATCGGTCAACTTTGATCTAATTTTCAAAAAGTCCGACAAAGGGGAGGTTCCTCTCCGCGACCATATGTCAAAAAATGAGGTACCCTATTTTCAGCACATGAGTGCCCCCCACGATCTCTGAAAGTTTCAAGTAAATCGGTTCAGCCGTTTTCGCGCCAACCCGGAACATACAAATAAACAAACAAACAAACAAACATAATTTGAATTTTATATATATAGATTACTATTTAAAAGAAATGTTTTTCCTCAATTTTTTATAAAATCCTAGTTAAGATGGATATTATTTCAACTATTGAAATCTGCACTATAATTATAAGACATTGTCTTGCTGTGTAGAAATATACAAATTAATAAATAAAATAAAATAAATAAATAATATAAAAGAATAAATTCCAATTCGGAATCAATACCAAAATCATTAGTGTACAAAATCTTTAGAACCGGACATGGTTTTTTTCAGTGTATGTAAGAAAAAATTGGGGCATTAGAGGGTTAATGGAATGGATTTACTTTTACGAAAATTGATCAACAATAGGTTTGTTTAGGTAATTTTCCAATAAAAGTTATTCAGTATAAACTTGCAAGATAGTAAGAATGGGTTTTATTCTCTTGGGTAAAATTAGTAGAAGTGTACACGTTCACGAATTTATCATTAATTCAGCGGTTTTAAACCAATTAAAACGAAAAATATTTATATTTTCTAATTCTAGTGCAATTGGATTTGTTGATGATTAACCAGCTGATAATTGCAGGTTTTTACTGAGAAAAATGTTTTTACTGTGAAATGTAAACGAAGGACTACCAGTAAAACTTTGTGATTGTAATCAAAATGTATCGAGTACGCAAACAGAGCTAATATGATTTAAATATTGTTATAGTCTCACAGAACTAGAATTACAATGAATACAATTAAAATAATATGCATTTTAAATGAAATAAAGTCTTTAAGTTTGCTGAATTTCAATCAAAAATGTAACTTTTGATACAAAAATATTTAGCTTTTTTTTCTAGCTATTTTTTAGAATTTTTTAGCTTTTTTTGGACAAATCTAGCGGTTTTTGGTGAAACAAATCTGGCAACGCTGATACCCACCGCCATAGAATGGTCCGTTTGTAACACAACGAAATATCGATTTCTGCGTATATATACACCCAAAAAAAAGTTTACTTGGATCCAAAGATTTTGACCTTCCTTTAAGGATTTTCGTATTGATTCCGAGCCAAAGATGCGGGTTCTTTAAAATAAGGAATTTTTTTGCGACCTATCTGGCTTTAAATCTAGGATCTATAAAATTAAAATTAGGATACACATCTCATTTATCGAATTTTCATTCTATTTTTCGGGTATATTAATAAAGCTATTCACGTACAAACAAAATGCCAATTTAAAAATCCAAATTATGACTGATATTTTCTTAATTCCATAAAAAAAAAAACTTTAAACCAAAGATGCTAAATCCTCAAAATAAATCTTAACCTATATTTGAAGCGTTTTTATCTTAAATCTAAAGATTCAATATTTCAGTTAATTTAAGGACGATTTCTTTAAATCAAAAAGACGATATAAGCTTGTCCGTCTGTCTGTCTGTCTGCTTTAATCACGCTACAGTCTTCAATAATGGCGATATCGTCCTAAAATTTTACACAATAGATTCGTCGTTTGTCTGCACGCAGGCCAAGTTCGATGATGGACTATAATGATCTAGGTTTTAATGTAGCTCCCTTATAAACCGATCCCCCGATTCGGGGTCTTGAGCACCTACACGGACGAAAAATACTGTTTTTATATGTTTGGGTGTAAAAATTATATGTTTGGAACTCAACTAAAGGTATGTTAGGCCCACAAAGAGTTTTGGCGAATATGATGTGTATCGGTCCACGTTCTGTTATAGCCCTCAAATAAATGGGTTTCCCCATTTAACTTCTTGAGGGGATAGAAGGCGCACTGGTCATCTAAATTACAAGAAACTAAAAGTAAAAATTTCCCGAGTTTACTCCTCGTGCTCATTCGAGTAATAAGGGTAAACATCTATAAAATTTAGATTTGAAATCACATGAAACGCGTTATTCTACAGGATTTTCGTGCATAATTTGACAAGATATTTATGATTCCTTTAAAACTCGAACAAACCTGATTCCTATAAAGAACCAGAATCTGATTTAGCTTCCATATCGATGCTCTCATTCCAGAGTACGCTAAGTCGACTTAGCATGTTTTGATAGAGTTCGCTGTTTTTTATTCGGATTGATGTGAATTGCATCCTGTCAAAAGTTCGAATTTATTGGACATTTGTATCAAAAGTTATGGTTAATATTGTACTTAGCCTGTGTCTAAAATTTAAACAAGTATATAAGGCCGTAATTTCGGCCAGGCCGAAGCTTATGTACCCTCCATCATGGATTGCGTAGAAACTTCTTCTAAACACTGTCATCCACAATCGAATTACTAAGTTGCGGTAACGCTTGCCGATGGCAAGGTATCTTAAAACCTCCTAACACCATCTTCTAAATTGTATGTAAGTCCATACGTGGTATATATTAAATCACAAAAGATCGATCCAATACGTATATAATTTAGTTTGACAAAGTAGACATAAAATTTTGACAAAATTTTCTACAGAAATAAAATTTTAACAAAATTTTCTATAGAAATAAAATTTTCACACAATTTTCTATAGAAATAAACTTTTGACAAAATTTTCTATAGAAATAAAATCTTGGTAGATTATTTTTGGCTCGAGTGGCAACCATGATTATGAACCGAATAAAATTTGAACCGAATAAAATTTGAACAAAATTTTCTATAGAAATAAAATTTTGACAATGATGAAAATTTTATTATGAACCGAATAAAATTTTAACAAAATTTTCTCTAGAAATAAAATTTTGACAAAATTTTCTATAGAAATAAAATTTTGACAACATTTTCTATAGAAATCAAATTTTAGTAGACTATTTTTGGCTCTAGTGGCAACCATGATTATGAACCGATATGGACCAATTTTTGTGTGATTGGACCAATTTTGGTATGGTTGTTAGCGAACATATACTAGCACCACGTTCCTAATTTGAACCGGATCGGATGAATTTTGCTCCTCCAAGAGGAGGAGCATGTACTAAATTTCAGCCGGATCGGATGAAATTTGCTTCTCTTTTAGGCTCCGCAAGCCAAATCTGGAGAACGTTTTATATGGGGGCTATATATAATTATGGACCGATATGGACCAATTCTGGCACGCTTGTTAAAGATCATATACTAACACCATGTTCCAAACCGGATTGGATGAAATTTGCTTCTCTTGGAGTCTTCGCAAGCCAAATCTGGGGATCGGTTTATATGGGGGCTATATATAATTATGAACCGATGTGGACCAATTTTTGCATGATTGCTAGAGACCATATACCAATATCATGTACCAAATTTCAGGCGGATCGGATGAAATTTGCTTCTCTTTGAGGCTCCGGAACCCAAATCTGGGGATCGGTTTATATGGGCGCTATATATAATTATGGACCGATGTGGACCAATTTTTGCACGGTAGTTAGAGACCATATACCAACACCATGTACCAAATTTCAGCCGGATCAAATGCAATTTGCTTCTCTTTGAGGCTTCGCAAGCCAAATCTGGAGATCGGTTTATATGGGGTCTATATATAATTATGGACCGATGTGGACCAATTTTTGCATGGTTGTTAGAGACCATATACCAACATCATGTACCGAATTTCAGCCGGATCGGATGAAATTTGCTTCTCTTTGAGGCTCCGCAAGCCAAATCTGGGGATCGGTTTATATGGGGGCTATATATAATTATTGACCGATGTGGACCAATTTTTGCATGATTGTTAGAGACCATATACCAACACCATGTACCAAATTTCAGCCGGATCGGATGCAATTTGCTTCTCTTTGAGGCTTCGCAAGCCAAATCTGCGGATCGGTTTATATGGGGGCTATATATAATTAAAGACCGATATGGACCAATTTTTGCATGGTTGTTAGAGATTATATACCACCATCATGTACCAAATTTCAGCCGGATCGGATGAAATTTTCTTCTCTTTGAGGCTCCGCAAACCAAATCTGGGGATCGGTTTATATGGGGGCTATATATAATTATGGACCGATGCGGACCAATTTTTGCATGGTTGTTAGAGACCATATACTAACACCAAGTACCAAATTTCAGCCGGATCGGATGAAATTTCCTACTCTTTTAGGCTCCGCAAGCCAAATCTGGGGATCGGTTTATATGGGGGCTATATATAATTATGGACCGATGTGGACCAATTTTTGCATGGTTGTTAGAGACCATATACCAACACCATATACAAAATTTCAGCCGGATCGGATAAAATATGCTTCTGTTAGAGGCTCCACAAGCCAAATCTGAGGGCCCCTTTATATGGGGGCTATACGTAAAAGTGGACCGATATGGCCCATTCCATCCGACCGACATCGATAACAACGACTTGTGCCAAGTTTCAAGTCGATAGCTTGTGTCGTTCGGAAGTTAGCGTGATTTCAACAGACGGACGGACGGACGGACGGACGGACGGACATGCTTAGATCGACTCAGAATTTCACCACGACCCAGAATATATATACTTTATGGGGTCTTAGAGCAATATTTCGATGTGTTACAAACGGAATGACAAAGTTAATATACCCCCATCCTATGATGGAGGGTATAAAAAAATGTCCAATCCAAAAAGGGCAAAAACTTTGTTCGGTCTAAAGTGGTCTAAGTCATTTTTAGTCATGTTCTACTATCACTATTTTGAGCTCGTACATACTAAACAAAAATTATAAAAAATATGATTTTAAGACCGAAAATAAGGGAATTTCTATGTTATACGGGTTTTGAGAAATTTCAAAAAAAAAAAATTGTTTCTTGTTTCCTATAAAATTCACTTTTAGACTTAGCGCACTTTGGAATGTAGATATCGATATATGAAACTCTAAATGTAACTTTGGGAAGATTACCATCTGCTAGGGAGAATATCTGTCATAAAATCCACCGGAAATTCTATATAGGTTCAATTAACCCTCTAATGCCCCAATTTTTTTGCCAGCTGATTAAATTTTCAATGTTAACGACACGAAAGCAAGAAAACTAAACAAGAAAAATTTATACGGTAAAATGCAGTATATGCTGCAAAGCCGCTTGAACAGTTTTAACTAAGTTTTCTTTTTATTTTACCCATTTTTGTTGTCTTAAGGTGTGTTTTACCCAAAGCTTCCTTATTAAATGAAGACCGCCTAAAGGCGGGCTTGGGCATTAGAGGGTTAACTGGCTACGTTGAAGATCGATTTCTTTAATTCCCTTAAATATGGAAATACGGTTTATCTCCCAAACCTGTTTCAATAATGCCCCACAAATACTTCTGTTTACTAATTCAATAGGAGAAATTTGGCGTATGATATAGTCTGTCCCGTCCGACTTTCTTCTCTACTCACTTGTTTCCATTCTATTTGACCTTAACTCTATTTGCTCTATAATGAAATACTACAATTTAAAAGGAATACATCCTATCTCATAAATTTAAAGCCAATATGTAGCCGCTTGCATGCATGATAAAGTGGAAGAAGAAAAACAAAAACCTATATAACAACATTGGTCATTTACTTGCCGCAACCGCTTGTTAAGACCAAAGACAAAAACAAAAACAATTTTTCCTTAGTTACAGAAAGGAATATGTCCTTTCCCTTACAAACGCTATTGTTGTTGTGTTGCATCGTAGGGATGTGAACATTTAGCATTCACTTTGTCGTCCTTACTAAGCAGCTATGCGTTTTGCCAAGTCGCAATGACACTAAAGATGCTGACTATGCGAGATTTTCGCTGCGAAGTGGGGGTTTTGCGATTGTCATGAATAAATGTCATCCAAAGCTTTTATATTTCACATTTTCATTTATCTTGTCTTGTTTTGTTTTTTGTTCGAACGTGGCTATGAGAATTCTTAAGGGCGTTTCTGTTCTGTTCTTTTGTGCTGCATCATTTGCCGCTGGCACAGACCGGAGATAATAGATTGGGATGGTTAGTAAGATCGGAAAAAAAATTAAAATATTTATATATTTGGGAAACAAAATGTTTTAGAGATTGATGATGATGACAGAAACAAGATCAACGAAATATAATCGAATTAAAACTAGCAAGGAAAGTCTAAAGTCGGCCGGGGTCGACTATTTTATACCTTGCACAATTTTGTAGATTCACATTTTCGATACCATATCAAATCTGTCGAATGTATTGGGTGTTATATATAAAGGTTTTTGTTTCAAATACATACATTTAAATCTGACTCGATCTGGACAAAATTTGCTAGACTTCTACAAAATCTATAGACTTAAAATTTAAGTTGGCTAATGCCCAGGGGTGGAACAAATTGTTAGTAAAATAAGTTCGTAAGTTCGGCCAGGTCGAATCTTATATACCCTCCACCATGGATTGCATAGAAACTTGTACTAAAGACTGTCATCCACAATCGAATTACTTGGTGTTAAAACTTTTTAACACCGTCTTTTCAATTGTATGTTAGTCCATACGGGGTATACAAGTATAACATGTTAAACAAATAAAAGACCGATTAAATACGTATATAATTCGGTTTGACAAAATTTTCTATAATAAAATTTTGATAAAATTTTCTATAGAAATAAAATGTTGACAAAATTTTCTATAGAAATAAAATTTTGACAAAATTTTCTATAGCAATGAAATTTTGACAAAATTTTCTATAGATATAAAATTTTGACAACATTTTCTATAGAAATATCATTGTGGTAGATTATTTTTGGAGATCGGCTATATATAACTATAGACCGATATGGACCAATTTTGCAATGGTTTTTAGCGGTCATATACTAGCGCAATGTACCAAATTTCACCACGTACAAAATTTCAACCGGATCGAATGAATTTTGCTCCTCCAAGAGCACCGGAGGTCAAATCTGGGGATTGGTTGTTATGGGGGCTATACATTAAAGTGAACCGATATGATCCATTTGCAATACCATCTGACCTACATCAATAATAACTACCCAGCAAAAAAAGCGTCGCCAAACAAGTAATGAATATGTTCTTTTGGAAGCGATGAATTTAACATGGGCTTGTTATAGGACGGAAGTTCTCCATTTCACTGAATTTGCATCACTTCCTTAGGTGTGATCCGAATTCATAGTTTTGGATCTAAATTAAACAAGCAAGGAAAGTCTAAAGTCGGGCGGGGCCGACCATATTATACCCTGCACACCTTTTTAGATCTAAATTTTCGATACCATATCACATCCGTTAAATGTGTTGGGGGCTATATAAAGGTTAGGTTAGGTTAGGTTAGGTGGCAGCCCGATGTATCAGGCTCACTTAGACTATTCAGTCCATTGTGATACCACATTGGTGAACTTCTCTCTTATCACTGAGTGCTGCCCAATTCCATGTTACTCTCAATGACAAGGGACCTCCTTTTTATAGCCGGGTCCGAACGGCGTTCCACATTGCAATGAAACCACTTAGAGAAGCTTTGAAACCCTCAGAAATGTCACCAGCATTACTGAGGTGTGATAATCCACCGCTGAAAAAGTTTTTGGTGTTCGGTCGAAGCAGGAATCGAACTCACGACATTGTGTATGCAAGACGGGCATGCTAACCATCCCAAATACATACATTTAAATATTACTCGATCTGGACAGAACTTGATAGACTTCTACAAAATCTATAGACTCAAAATTTAAGTCGGCTAATGTTAGTAAAATAATATGGGAAACATTTACATCTGAAGCAATTTTAAGGAAACTTCGCAAAAGTTTATTTATGATTTATCGCTCGATATATATGTATTAGAAGTTTAGGAAAATTAGAGTCATTTTTACAACTTTTCGACTAAGCAGTGGCGATTTTACAAAGGAAATGTTGGTATTTAGACCATTTTTGTCGAAATCAGAAAAATATAAATATGGGAGCTATATCTAAATCTGAACCGATTTCAACCAAATGTGGCACGCATAGCAACAATGCTAATTCTACTCTCTGTGCAAAATTTCAACTAAATCGGAGTTAAAAATTGGCCTCTGTGGTCATATGAGTGTAAATTGGGCGAAAGCTATATATGGGAGATATATCTAAATCTGATCCGATTTCAACCAAATTTGGCACGCATAGTTACAATGCTAATTCTACTCCCTGTGCAAAACTTCAACTAAATCGGAGCAAAAAATTGGCCTCTGTGGTCATATGAGTGTAAATCGGGCGAAAGCTATATATGGGAGATATATCTAAATCTGAACCGATATCAACCAAATTTGGCACGCATAGCAACAATGCTAATTCTACTCTCTGTGCAAAATTTCAACTAAATCGGAGCAAAAAATTGGCCTCTGTGGTCATATGTGTGTAAATCGGCCGAAAGCTATATATGGGAGCTATATCTAAATCTGAACCGATTTGGCTGATATTTTGCACGTTTTTCGAGACTCATAAAATATTCGGATGTACGGAATTTGAGGAAGATCGGTTGATATACACGCCAATTATGACCAGATCGGTGAAAAATATATATGGCAGCTATATCTAAATCTGAACCGATTTTTTCCAAAATCAATAGGGATCGTCTTTGAGCCGAAACAGGACACTATACCAAATTTTAGGACAATCGGACTAAAACTGCGAGCTGTACTTTGCACACAAAAATACATCAACAGACAGACAGACAGACAGACAGACAGACGGACGTCGCTAAATCGACTCAGAATTTAATTCTAAGCCTATCCGTATACTAAAAGGTTGGTCTATGATTACTCCTTCTTGGCGTTACATACAAATGCACAAACTTATTATACCCTGTACCACAGTAGTGGTGAAGGGTATAAATATGGGAAATATGAAGCGAGAGAAATTTTATGATTTATCAGGCGATACATATGTATTCGACATATAGGACAATTTTAGTAATATTTACAAGGATATTGGTTAGATCTCGCAAAGATATGTGGTCAAGTGTGGGTTATGATATATTATTTGGTCAAGTCGGGCGACTTGGAGCCTAAAACTCAACCGTTCTGTGGAAATTCTGGCATTACAGTGTTTAGGTCATAAGATATGGGGAAATCATCACAGAATTTTGTGTCAAGTGTGGGAATTTTGGCCATATTTGTATAAACCGGAAAAAACGAATATATGGAGGCTTTATCTAAATCTGAACCAAATTAGATCAAACTTGACATACCTAAATATCATATTAAATATATTTTCTGTGGAAACTATCCAGTCGATTGGAGGAAAATCGCATTGAAAATTGGTCTAAAATATGAAACCGTCTACCATATTTCTCCAACTCTGGTGTACATATATATAATCTGAACCTATATATCTGAAGCTATATATAATCTGAACCGATTTTGACTATATTTGACATGCATAGTTAGAATAATAATTGTACTATCTCTGCAAAATTTCACGTAAATGGAAGTATAACTCTGGCCCCCGTGGTCATTTGAGTGTAAATCGGGCGAACGATATATATGGAAGCTATATCTAAATCTGAACCGATTTCAACCAAATTTGGCACATTTACCGATACTATTAAACGTAATCCTTGTGCAAAATTTGAAGCAATTCAGGGCAAAACTCTGGCTTTTGAGGCCATATAAGTCCAAATCGGGCGAAAGATATATATGGAAGCTATATCTAAATCTGAACCGATTTCAACCAAATTTGGCACATTTACCGATACTATTAAACGTACTCCTTGTGCAAAATTTGAAGCAATTCAGGGCAAAACTCTGGCTTTTGTGGCCATATACGTCCAAATCGGACGAAAGATATATATGGGAGCTATATCTAAATCTGAACCGATTTGGATAATATTTTGCAAGTTTCTCGAGAATCATAAAATATTCGGATGCACGGAATTTGAAGAACATCGGTTGATAAACACGCCAATTATAACCAGATCGGGGATAAATATATATGACAGCTATATCTAAATCTGAACCGATTTTTTCCAAAATCAATAGCGATCGTCTCTGTTCCCCAAACGACCCTGTGCCAAATTTGAGGACGATCGGACTTAAACTGCGACCTGTACTTTGCGCACAAAAATACATGAACAGACAGACTGACAGACGGACGGACAGACAGACAGACGGACGGACAGACAGACAGACGGACATCGCTAAATCGACTCAGAATTTAATTCTAAGACGATCGGTATACTAAACGATGGGTCTCAGACTTTTCCTTCTTTGTGTTACATACAAATGCACAAACTTATTATACCCTGTACCACAGTAGTGGTGAAGGGTATAAATATGGGAAATATAAAGCTAGATCAATCTTGATGCAATTGCACGAAAGAGCATTTATGATTTATCGGGCGATACATATATATTTGAGATATAGGACAATTTGAGTAATATTTAAAATTTTTGCTAATCAGCAGTGGCGATTTTCCAAGGATATTTTACATGGATCTCGCCAAGATATGTGGTCAATTGTGGGTTGTGATATATTATTTGGCCAATTCGGGCGATATTTCCACAAGTCGGAGCTTTATTTAAAATTCGACCATTCTGTGGAAAGTTTGGCATTACATTGTGTAGGATATGACTACGATACGGGGAAATCATCACAGAATTTTTTGTGAAATGTGGGTATTTCGGTCATATTAGATCAAGATGACACACTTAAATAGCATATGGAAACTATCCAGTCAATTGGAGGAAACTCCCATTGCACGCAGAGAAGGAATATGATCACCTCCAACATGTTTTAAGAGCAAAATGTTATTTTTGTATGGTGACCATGTAACATGTTTGTCACTAAAATGTTATTTTCTCGTCAAATATAACCTGCTTGCCGAAATCAGATACATGATTTCCGATAAAATAACATGGTTGCGAAAACCATGTTACATGGTCACCACCCAAAAATAACATTTTGCTCTTAAAACATGTTTGGGGTGATCATATTCCTTCTCTGGGTGTGAAAATGGGTCTAAAATATGAAACATTCTACCATATTTCCCCTACTCTGGCGTACATGTATATGGGAGCTATATCGAAATATGAACCGATTTTGACCAAATTTGTCATACATAGTTAGAATAATAATTCTGCTATCTCAGCAAAAAACGTAAATGGGAGAATAATTTTGGCCTCCGTGGTCATATAAGTTTAAATCGAGCGAAAGATAAATATGCGAGCTATATCTAAATCTGATCTGATTTTTACCAAATTTAGCACACTGAATGATACTCTTAAACGTACTCCTTCTGCAAAATTTGAAGCAAATCAAAGCAAAACTCTGGCTTTTTTGACCATATAAGTGAAAATCAGATAAAAACATATATATATATATATATATATATATATATATATATATATATATATATATATATATATATATATATATATATATATATATATATATATATATATATATATATATATATATATATATATATATATATATATATATATATATATATATATATATATATATATATATATATATATATATGGGAGCTATATCTACATCTGAACCGATTTCATGATACTATTAAACGTACTCCTTCTGCAAAATTTGAAGCAAATCAAAGCAAAACTCTGGCTTTTGAGGCCATATAAGTTCAAATCGGACGAAAGATATATATGGGAGCAATATCTAAATCTGAACCGATTTGGCCGCATATCTTACTAAAGCCCCAAAATATTTGGCTGCCCGAAATTTTGAGAAAATACGTTGATAAATACGTCAATTGTGACCAGATTGGTGATAAATATATATGGCAGCTATATCTAAATCTGAACCGATTTTTTTCAAAATCAATAGCGATTGTCTTTGAGCCAAAGTGAAACTCAGTGCCAAATTTGAAGATGATTGGGCGTAAACTGCGAGCTGTACTTTGCACACAAAATTACATATACAGACAGACGGACAGACAGACAGACAGATAGACAGACAGACAGACAGACAGACAGACAGACAGACGGACATCGCTAAATCGACTCAGAATTTAATTCTAAACTGATCGGTATACTAACCGATGTGTCTCAGACTTTTCCTTCTTGACGTTACATACAAATGCACAAACTTATTATACCCTGTACCACAGTAGTGGTGAAGGGTATAAAAATTCTGTGATATTTTGTCAAATAAATAATTTTTTAATTTTTCATAATTTTTAATGAATCGTTTGACCTCATATATTTTCAAAATGCACTATTTTTTCAGATTGGATTTAGCATGTTTTTCGACAAAATTTAAATGATTTGTACAATTTTATGAATTCTTACTCTGTTTTTAACCTATTTGAAGCAAAAATTTAAAATTTCCCATTAAAAGTATGAAAAAAAACAAGTTATAAAAAATTGAATTAAAAGAACTTCCTGGGGAGTTAAAATAAAGACCATCATTGGGAGTGCATCTTCCCGAAGTGCTTTTAAAGTTGTGCATTTGGAAGAACTTCCAAATTTTTTTCTGGGTATTTGAAACAAAAAAATTTTTAAAATTACCCATTAAAAGTATGAAAAAAGCAAGTTATAAAAATTGAATTAAAAGAACTTCCTGCGTATTTAAAATAAAGAACAACATTGGGAGTACATCTTCTGGAAGTGCTTTTAAAGCGGTGCCTTTGGAAGAACTTCCAAATTTTTTTGCTGTTGTAACCATATTATGGCCAAATTTCGGCCAATCGAGCGATACATTTATATGGGGAGCTACATCTAAACCTGAACAGATTTCGATAATATTTGTCAGGGCTTAGTACGTACGATACAAGATTACATTGTGCTCACTTTGAGTTAGATCGGTTAATAAATAATTGTTTTATTACCACATTTGGGGAAATTGGGAGATGCATAGTCCAGTAGCGTGCAAAACCCAGCACATGATCTATACTTTTCAGATCAAATACCTGTAACCACCCAACTAAACTCAATGTTTCTTTTTTGTTTTTAATACTTTTGGGCATACTTCTAATAAGATTGTGTATAAGATTAAATTTTTTCTCATGTTGTTGGGTGGGTATTTTCTTAGCCGTCTTTTCATAATTAATCAAGAATTTTCAATAGAATTAAGGTAGAGGTATTGTGCCGACTAGGGAATGTTGCATCCATAGCCTTTTCGTTAATAATTTTCATCGGAAAGAAAAACCTGCAGAAGAAATACTTTTAACATCATAGCATTATTAACTTGTAAATTTATGTAATTTTAATATTTATTTTTTTTAATGAATGTGCACAGCAGTTTTGTTAGAATTTCGTAACGAGTAAATATCAAAAAAAAAAAAGAGTTTGATTGGCGATATTTTTGAAGTCACATCAAATGAAAATTATAAAACAGTGCTCCAGTTTGCACGCTACTGTATATGGAAGCTATAACTAAATCTGAACCGATTTCGATGAAACTTTGCATGGAGCTATGACAATTATTATTGTGTGGTAAATTGAAGACGGTTATTAAATAAGCGAAAGACGATGGTATTTATTGAAATCGGGTGGTACATATATACGAATAAAAATCGGTTTTTAATTGTATTCGGAATTCTACGAAGAAGAAACACGTGTCCAGACGGACGGACACCAAGGACTAGAACGGATCCGTAGATGATTCTGAGTCGATCAGCATATATTCTATGGAGTCTAAGATCAATATTTCTGGTAGACATATTTTTTGGCAGATCAAAGTTATTATACCCTGACCCCTAGGTGGTTTAGGGTATAATAACGACATCAACAGTCAAAAATACGAAGAAAAAAATTTTCAATATTATTAACTAGGGTAGTTAATAATATTGAAAAAAAAATATTCGTATTTTTGACTGTTGATGTCGTTATTATACCCTAAACCACCTAGGGGTCAGGGTATAATAACTTTGATCTGCCAAAAAATATGCCTACCAGAAATATTGATCTTAGACGAAATCTTCTTATACGAAATCTTCTCTTTCTTCGACCGAACTTAATGTAAACTTTTCCTCAAACTAGTGTGCATGCAATATGTGCGTTTTATTTATTTCAAATTCTGACTTCTGTTTGATTTTATTATAATGACTCTTTCGTGATTTCACTCTTTAAAGTTTTTTCGTTTATAATTCATAGGATCATATTTCTTTCTTAAATGCATAAAAACATGATATTGTAAATGAAAAAAAAAAAGTATATACGGCGGTAAGTTCGGCAAGCCGAAGCTTATGTACCCTCCACCATGGATTGCGTAGAAACTTCTACTGAAGACTGTCATCCACAATCGAATTACTTGGGTTGCGGTAACACTTGCCGATAGCAAGGTATCTTAAAAACTTCTTCACACCGTCTTCTAAATTGCAAGGTAGTCCATACGTAGCATATATTAGACTAAAAAAACCGATTAAATACTTATATGATTAAGTTTGACAAAATTTTGTATAGAATAAAATTTTGATAAACGTTTCTATAGAAATAAAATTTTGACAAAATAAAATTTTGACAGCATAAAATTTGGACAAAATTTTCTATAGAAATAAAATTTTAACAAAATTTTCTATAGAAATGAAATTGTGACAAAATGTTCAATAGAAATAAAATTTTGACAAATTTTTTTTATAGAAATAAAACTTTGACAAAATTTTTATAGAAATAAAATTTTGAGAAATTTTCTACAATAATAAAATTTTTACAAAATTTTCTATAGTAATAAAATTTTGAGAAAATTTTCCTATAGTAATATATTTTTACAAAATTTTCTATAATAATAAAATTTTGACAAAATTGTCTATAGTAATAAATTTTAACAAAATTTTCTAGAGTAATAAAATGTTAACAAAATTTACTATAGTAATAAAATGTTAACAAAATTTTCTATAGTAATAAAATTTTGACAAAATTTTCTATAGAAAAAAATTTGACATAATTTTCTATTGAAATAAAATTTTGACAACATTTTCTATTGAAATAAAATTTTGACAAAATTTTCTATAGTAATAAAATTTTTACAAAATTTTCTATAGTAATAAAATTTGAGAAAATTTTCTATAGTAATAAAATTTTGAGAAAATTTTCTATAGTAATAAAATTTTGAGAAAATTTTCTAATAGTAATAAAATTTGAGAAAATTTTCTATAGTAATAAAATTTTGAGAAAATTTTCTATAGTAATAAAATTTTGACAAAATTGTCTATAGTAATAAAATTTGACAAAATTTTCTATAGAAAAAACAATTTTTGACATAATTTTCTATTGAAATAAAATTTTGACAACATTTTCTATTGAAATAAAATTTTGACAAAATTTTCTATAGTAATAAAATTTTACAAAATTTTCTATAGTAATAAAATTTTTACAAAATGTTCTATAGTAATAAAATTTTGAGAAAATTTTCTATAGTAATAAAATTTTGACAAAATTGTCTATAGTAATAAAATTTTGACAAAATTTTCTATAGAAATGAAATTGTGACAAAATGTTCAATAGAAATAAAATTTTGACAAAATTTTTTATAGAAATAAAATTTTGACAAAATTTTCTATAGAAATAAAATTTTGAGAAAATTTTCTACAATAATAAAATTTTTACAAAATTTTCTATAGTAATAAAATTTTGAGAAAATTTTCTATAGTAATAAATGTTTTACAAAATTTTCTATAATAATAAAATTTTTACAAAATTTTCTATAGTAATAAAATTTTTACAAAATTTTCTATAGTAATAAAATTTTGAGAAAATTTTCTATAGTAATAAAATGTTAACAAAATTTTCTATAGTAATAAAATTTTGACAAAATTTTCTATAGAAAAAAAATTTTGACATAATTTCTATTGAAATAAAATTTTGACAAAATTTTCTATAGAAATGAAATTGTGACAAAATGTTCAATAGAAGTAAAATTTTGACAAAATTTTTTATAGAAATAAAATTTTGACAAAATTTTCTATAGAAATAAAATTTTGAGAAAATTTTCTACAATAATAAAATTTTTACAAAATTTTCTATAGTAATAAAATTTTGAGAAAATTTTCTATAGTAATAAAATTTTTACAAAATTTTCTATATATATAAATTTTGACAAAATTGTCTATAGTAATAAAATTTTAACAAAATTTTCTATAGTAATAAAATGTAAACAAAATTTTCTATAGTAATAAAATGTTAACAAAATTTTCTATAGTAATAAAATTTTGACAAAATTTTCTATAGAAAAAAAATATTGACATAATTTTCTATTGAAATAAAATTTTGACAACATTTTCTATTGAAATAAAATTTTGACAAAATTTTCTATAGTAATAAAATTTTTACAAAATTTTCTATAGTAATAAAATTTTTACAAAATTTTCTATAGTAATAACATTTTGAGAAAATTTTCTATAGTAATAAAATTTTGAGAAAATTTTCTATAGTAATAAAATTTTGAGAAAATTTTCTATAGTAATAAAATTTTGCGAAAATTTTCTATAGTAATAAAATTTTGACAAAATTTTCTATAGAAATGAAATTGTGACAAAATGTTCAATAGAAATAAAATTTTGAAAAAAATTTTTATAGAAATAAAATTTTGACAAAATTTTCTATAGAAATAAAATTTTGAGAAAATTTTCTACAGTAATAAAATTTGTACAAAATTTTCTATAGTAATAAAATTTTGAGAAAATGTTCTATAGTAATAAAATTTTGACAAAATTGTCTATAGTAATAAAATTTTAACAAAATTTTCTATAGTAATAAAATGTTAACAAAATTGTCTATAGTAATAAAATGTTAACAAAATTTTCTATAGAAAAAAAAATTTTGAAATTTTTGGGGGCTATATATAATTGGGGGCTATATATAATTATGGACCACGGTGGACTAATTTTTGCATAGTTATTCGAAGCCATATACTTACGCCATGTACCAAATTTCAGACGAATAGGATGAAATTTGCTTCTCTTAGAGGCTCCGCAAGCTAAATCTGGGTATCAGTTTATATGGGGGCTATATATAATTATGGAGCGATGTGGACCAATTTTTGCATGGTTTTTGGAGACCATATACTAACACCACGTACTAAATTTCAGCCAGAACGGTTGAAATATGCTTCTCTTAGAGGCTCCGCAAGCCAAATCTGGGGGTCCGTTTATATGGGGGCTATACGTAAAAGTGAACCGATATGGCTCATTTGAAATACCATCCGACCTACATCAATAACAACTACTTGTGCCAAGTTTCAAGTCGATAGCTTGTTTCGTTCGGAAGTTAGCGTGATTTCAACAGACGGACGGACGACGGTCGGACATGGTTAGATCGACTCTGAATTTCACCCCGACCCAGAATATATAATTTATGGGACCTTAGAGCAATATTTCGATGTGTTACAAACGGAATGGCAAAGTTAAAATTTAAAATTTTTTTTCTGATTCAATCACGAAATTAATTAATCCAATAGATTTTTTAATTGAAATGTCTTCAATCACAGAAATGATAGTATCAATTAAAAAATTAATTGAAGGTCTATTAAAAATTAATTGATCCAATTAAAAAATTAATTGATACTATTAGTTTTTGTGATTGATTATTTTTTCAATAAAACAAATTTGTTGATTCAATTAAATTTTTATGAATATTCTTTCAAACTCAATTAAAAGTTTTAACTGGAAAATTTTTCGTGAAATTTTTTTCTGTGTATGGTGGAGGGTATAAAAAATTAATTGTTGTCTACATGCACTTTAATGTTGCTTATTGTAGGATTAAATAATCATGGCGTTAAGAAAACGATTTTTTAATTGATGTAAAACTAAATACAATTGCATCTCATAATTTAACAAAAAAGGTAGTAAGAAGACCTAAAGTCGGCAACTTTTACTCAATTTTTTATCATAATGAACCGAATTGTTTAAGAAATCCTCCAATCAGAGGCTCCGTTTATAACCTAACCTACTCGATTCTATTAAATTTGGTACCGTATTTTATTTCTCCATGGTATTCAAGCGAATTTTGAGACGTAATTTGGAGCTTTCTAAGACAATTTGGGTCATTATGATATCACAGGTGGCGAAAGATTAAGTAAAAGGTGGAAGCTGTATTTGGAAAATAACAAGAAATTGGAAGCCCATCAGATAGACACCCAATTATAAATCGGCATCAGCAAAGATTCTAAGTTGGTCAGTGTATATAGTGCTATTTCGATCGATACCCCGGAAAAGTACACTCTCATGCCTTCACATTAGGCTGAAATGCATAGCTTCTATCACAAAGTTTTCGCATCGCCTATTTTATCAGGCTATACCACCACCGAGTTTATCAATGCCAGTTCCCTTTCAAATAAAAGCAATTTCACTTGTTTCTTGGTGGTGGCAATTGTGGGTATTTTGCGTGTGTCTGACATTTATTCGCGTCTCATAGTTGCACAACTTCGTAAAAGATGTTGTTCTGTGGCTCATTTCAACCAACATTATCACGTAATTTTCATCGTCATTGTCGTGCAACAGGAATGTTTCATTTACCCTCTTTAAGGAATGCAAAGCAAACACGAACAAATAGAATAAATTCCAGCCTTTTACTTTTTATTTGTAGTAAAAATTGTTTAAAATTCCATAGTTTTATGAAAGCTTCATTAACGCATTGAGGTGGGTGCTATATTAGATTTCCGCACCAAAACCAAGCTTATATACACGGTAAATTTTCTTGATCCAATAATTTTTAAAGACAAACTGTTAAGCAAGCAATACGAAAAACCTGTTCGTATTTTGTCAATAGAAGTTTATATATTGATGCGGATAAAAAGTGGTGCAAATTCGGGTCTGTAGTTAATTGTAGATCCTTAGCGGCATTGACGGTTTCTTAAGTTTTTACATTTTAACACAAGATTTCAGATTTGCTGGAAAATTATTTGTTTAATTACTAATAACAGTCTTCAATTTCTGCCTAAGCGTTCAAGAAAATCGAAAGAAAATATAACATTCCCAATAATTTCATTTCTAAATCTTGTATTTTTATACAATAGTGGTTTTTGGTCGAAATGGATAAATTTTTTCAGACTATATGGGGACTATCTCAAAATAGAAATCAAAATATTAATGACATTTAGTGTGTGCTTTATATGCCCAAATTAAATTGTGGACAACTCAGCTACAAATTGCTGCTTCCATTTGTCCAATATGTCGAATCGGTAGATTGGTCTATAAAACGAGTTATAGCGAAACATTAATATCTATACGAACTATAATTGGCAAAATCACTCCGGAATTTATAATGAAGAAATTCTCTATAATTTTTTGGAACCTTTTACCCTCCACAATAGAATGGTTGGATTTTCCTTTTGTACCACATCAAAATACTGGTTCCAGACTCTGTAAAGTACACAAGTCTTAATGAAATTCTGGGTCGACTTGGCGATGTCAGCCCTTCCGGCTATTGTAATCACGCGAATTTCCGAACGAAACAAATTTATAGGTATAGCTCCCACTTCCGGACATGGTTGCCACGGTTGGTAGAATTCTACCAAAATTGGTCGATTTCTTACTGTTTTGAAATTTGGTAGAAATCTTTATGTTTTGGTAGATTTTGCAAATATTTTGCAAAATTTTCTATAGAAATACATTTTTGAAAAAATTTTCGATAGAAATACAATTTTTGACAATATTTTCTATAGAAATAAAATTTTGACAAAATTTTCTATAGAAATAAAATTTTGACAAAATTTTCTATAGAAATAAAATTTTGACAAAATTTTCTATAGAAATACAATTTTGACAAAATTTTCTGTAGAAATAACATTTGGACAAAATTTTCTATAGAAATAAAATTTGACAAAATTGTCTTTAGAAATAAAATTTTGACAAAATTTTCTATAGAAATAAAATTTTGACAAAATTTGCTTTAGAAATAAAATTTTGACAAAATTTTCTATAGAAATAAAATTTGACAAAGTTTTCTTTAGAAATAACATTTTTACAAAATTTTCTATAGAAATAAAATTTTGACAAAATTTTCTTTAGTAACAAAATTTGAACAAAATTTTCTATACAAATACAATTTTGACAAAATTTTTTATAAAAATAAAATTTTGACAAAATTTTCTTTAGTAATAAAATTTGATCAAAATTTTCTATACAGATACAATTTTGACAAAATTTTTTATAGAAATAAATTTTTTTTACAAAATTTTCCATTGGAATAAAAATTTTGACAAAATTTTCTATAGAAATAAAATTTTGACAAAATTGCCTATAGAAATACAATTTTGACAAAATTTTCTATAGAAATAAAATTTTGACAAAAGTTTCTATAAAAATAAAATTTGACAAAAGTTTCTTTAGAAATAACATTTTGACAAAATGTTCTATAGAAATAAAATCTTGACGAAATTTTCAATAGAAATAAAATCTTGACAAAATTTTCTATAGAAATAAAATTTTGACAAAAATTTCTATAGAAATAAAATTTTGCCAAAATTTCCTATAGAAATACAATTTTGACAAAATTTTCTATAGAAATAAAATTTTGACAAAATTTTCTTTAGAAATAACATTTTGACAAAATTTTCTATAGAAATAAATTTTCTTTAGAAATAACATTTTGACAAAATTTTCTATGGAAATAAAGTCTTAACAGAATTTTCTATAGAAATACAATTTTGACAAAATTTTCTGTAGAAATAAAATTTTGACAAAAGTTTCTATACAAATAAAATTTGACAAAAGTTTCTTTAGAAATAACATTTTGACAAAATGTTCTATAGAAATAAAATCTTGACAAAATTTTCAATAGAAATAAAATCTTGACAAAATTTACTATAGAAATAAAATTTTGACAACATTTTCTATAGAAATAAAATTTTGACAAAATTTCCTATAGAAATACAATTTTGATAAAATTTTCTATAGAAATAAAATTTTGACAAAATTTTTTTTTTGAAATAACATTTTGACAAAATTTTCTATAGAAATAAAATTTTGACAAAATTTTCTAGAGAAATAAAATTTTGACAAAATTTTCTATAGAAATAAAATTTTGACAAAATTTTCTTTAGAAATGAAATTTTGACAAAATTTTCTATACAAATACAATTTTGACAAAATTTTCTATTGTAATAAAATTTTGACAAAATTTTCTATTGGAATAAAAATTTTGACAAAATTTTCTATAGAAATAACATTTTCACAAAATTCCCCATAGAAATAAAATTTGAAAAAATTTTCTTCAGAAATAATATTTTGACAAAATTTTCTATAGAAATAAAAATTTGGTAGATTATTTTTGGCTCGAGTGACAACCATGATTATGAACCGATATGGACCAATTTTTCTGTGATTGGGGATCGGCTATATATAACTATAGACCGATATGGACCATTCTTTGTATGGTTGTTAGCGGCCATATACTAACACCACGTTCCAAATTTGAACCGGATCGGATCTTAGAGACCATATACCAACATCATGCACCAAATTTCAAACGGATCGCATGAATTTTGTCCTCCAAGAGGCTCCAGAGATCAAATCTGGAGAACAGTTTATATGGGGGCTATATATAGTTATGGACTGATAAAGACCAATCCTCGCACGGTTGTTAGAGACCATATACCAACACCATGTAGAAATAAAATCTTGACAGAATTTTCTATAGAAATACAATTTTGTCAAAGTTTTCTATTGGAATAAAAATTTTGCCATATTTTCTAAAGCAATAAAATTTTGAAAAAAATTTCTATAAAAATAAAATTTTGACTAAATTTTTTATAGAAATAAAATGTTGACAAAATTTTCTATAGAAATAAAATTTTGTTTTCAAAATACTGTTTTTTTGTTGTTGCACATTTTGATAAAGCTTTGGTAAAATTTTCTTCAAATTTCTGTAGATTTTTTCTGGTACGAGTGGCAACCGTGATTAAATGCCTTAAATTTTTATACCCTGCGCCACACTGTGGAACAGGGTATTATAAGTTAGTGGATATGTTTGCAAAACCCAGAAGGAGACGAGATAGACACATGGTGTCTTTGGCAATAATGCTCTGGGTGGGCCCCTGAGTCGATATAGCCATGTCCGTCTGTCCGTCCGTCTGTCTGTGAACACATTTTTGTGATCAAAGTCGAGGTTGCAGTTTAAGTCCAATCGCCTTCAAATTTGCTGTTTTGGGTCAGAATAGAACCCTATTGGTTTTGGAAGAAATCGGTTCAGATTTAGATATAGCTCCCATATATATCTTTCGCCCGATATGCACTTATTTGGACCTAGATGCCAGAGTTTTACCCTGATTTGCTTGAAATTTTGCACAAACATAACACTTGGTGGTATAGTCAAGTGTGCAAAATTAGTGTCCAAAATTAGGCCCACATATATTTCTTTCGCCCTATATGGTCTTATTTAGCCTCAGAATCCAGAGTTTTAGACCAATTGGGTTGAAATTTTGCACTATGAGTAAAATTAGTAGTGTAGTCAAGTATGCTTAATTTTATTAAAATCGGTTCAGATTTAGATATAGCTCCCATATATAGCTTTCGCCCGATTTTTCGTCATATGACCACAGAGATCAAAGTTGTAGTCCGATTTACGTGAAATTTTGCACAGGAAGTACAATTAAAATACTAAGTATGCATGTCAAATTTGGTTGAAATCGATTCAGATTTCCATATATATGTTTTTCCGATTTGGGCAAAAAAGGCCAAAATACCCACATTTGCCCTAAAACATCGCCACTGCTAAGTAAAAGTGACTTCTAAGTCGAAAACTTGTAAAAGTGACTCCAATTGTCCTTTATTTGTAATCCATATCTTTCGACCGATAAATCATAAATAGACTTTTGCGAAGTTGCTCATAATTGGTTCAGATTAAAATGTTTCCTTTATATATAGCACCCAACACATTTGACGGATTTGATATAGTATCGAAAATGAAAATGTTACAAAGTGGTGCAGGGTATAATATAGTCGGCCCAGCCCAACTTTAAACTTTCCTTATTGTTTCTATTTAAGAATAGGGAAGATTTGAAAAAAAATCGTCTTCCCTTAATTTTGCATTTTTTATACTCTTCACCACTACTGTGGTATAGGGTACAATAAGTTTGTGCATTTGTATACAACGCCAAGAAGGAAAAGTCGGAGACCCATCGTTTAGTATACCGATCGTCTTAGTATTAAATTCAGAGTCGATTTAGCGACGTCCGTCTGTCTGTCTGTTCATGTATTTTTGTGTGCAATGTACAGGTCGCAGTTTAAACCCGATCGTCCGTAATTGTTGATAAAAAATTGTCAAAGATAGGGTGGTCAAATATAGTTAATTTTTATTTGAAGCCAAATGTCTTTTATTTACCCAAACATCTGCTGGTTTGGTATTTGTGTGAAATAAAAATTTGGTGGTTAGACTGGGGTAAGAAATTTTTGATAGTTTCGATGAAATATTTGAATACTCTAACCCTAATTGAACCAATTTATTCTTTTCCTTACTAAAATGTCTTTAAATCACATGCAATAATTATAACGGTCCTATAAAAATATCCTAATTAACATATTTGTTCATACCATCGAATATCCTCTTAAAATCCCCATCCTTTGTTGTCCAAGAAAAGCACCATAGTAAGCATCTTTACGCATGAATCGTTCATGGTTTAAGTGGTCATATGGAGGATATTATCTTCCAGCATTATGATTAAACTTTCTAATTGCAAAGTACACCAATTAGTAATATAAGAACATAAGCAATTTGTATTTCGCTCTTTCACAAGCATAACACCAGCACATCCTTTTGTTACCACAACCATTAAACCATTGAACATCTTACTCCATTGATGTGGATATTTAAGTGGCGGTAGAATGTGTATGTGTGCGTGTATTAACAAAAGTCAACCAAAAATTTGCCAATAGAAAATTTTGAAATTGTGTAGATGATCACAATTAGTGGTGGAATTTTATAATAATACTTGGGGTACATGTTGCTTCAGTTATTAGGTATGTTCGGAAATTATAATGGTACCAGATATTCTTCTATATTCGCAAATCGCAAAAAGGAACAAGTATATACGGCCGAAAGTTCGGCCAGACCGAATCTTATGTACCCTCCACCATGAATTGCGTAGAAACTTCTGCGAAAGACTGTCATCCACAATCGAATTACTTGCGTTGTGGTAATACTTACCGATGGCAAGGTATCTTAAAACTTCTTAACATCGTTTTCTAAATCGTGAGTTAGTCCATACGTGGTATATATTAGAAAAAAACAAGTATATACGGCCGTAAGTTCGGCCAGGCCGAAGCTTATGTACCCTCCATCATGTATTGCGTAGAAACTTCTTCTAAACACTGCCATCCACAATCGAATTACTTAAGTTGCGGTAACGCTTGCCGATGGCAAGGTATCTTAAAACCTCCTAACACCATCTTCTAAATTGTATGTAAGTCCATACGTGGTATATATTAAATCAAAAAAGATCGATCCAATACGTATATAATTCAGTTGGACAAAGTAGACATAAAAATTTGACAAAATTTTCTACAAAAATAAATTTTTACAAAATTTTCTATAGAAATAAAATTTTCACAAAATTTTCTATAGAAATAAACATTTTGACAAAATTTTCTATAGGAAGAAAATTTTGACAAAAAATTCTACAGAAATAAAATTTTAACAAAATTTTCTACAGAAATAAACTTTTGACAAAATATTCTATAGAAATAAAATCTTGGTAGATTTTTTTTGGCTCGAGTGGCAACCATGATTATAAACCGAATAAAATTTGAACAAAAATTTCTATAGAAATAAAATTTTGACAAAATTTTCTATAGAAATAAAATTTTGACAATGATGGAAATTTTATTATGAACCGAATAAAATTTTAACAAAATTTTCTCTGGAAATAAAATTTTGACAAAATTTTCTATATAAATAAAATGTTGGTAGATTATTTTTGGCTCTAGTGGCAACCATGATTATGAACCGATATGGACCAATTTTTGTGTGATTGAACCAATTTTGGTATGGTTGTTAGCGACCATTTACTAACACCACGTTCCTAATTTGAACCGGATCCTCCAAGAGGCTCCGGAGCTCAAATCTGGAGAACGTCTTATATGGGGGCTATATATAATTATGGACCGATATGGACCAATTCTGGCACGGTTGTTAAAGATCATATACTAGCACCATGTTCAAAATTACAACCGGATTGGATGAAATTTGTTTTTCTTGGAGACTTCGCAAGCCAAATCTGGGGATCCGCTTATATGGGGGCTATATATAATTATGAACCGATGCGGACCAATTTTTACATGGTTATTAGAGACCATATAACAATATCATGTACCAAATTTCAGGCGGATCGGATGAAATTTGCTTCTCTTTGAGGCTCCGCAACCCAAATCTGGGGATCGGTTTATAAGGGCGCTATATATAATTATGAACCGATGTGGACCAATTTTTGCATGGTTATTAGAGACCATATAATAATATCATGTACCAAATTTCAGGCGGATCGGATGAAATTTGCTTCTCTTTGAGGCTCCGCAACCCAAATCTGGGGATCGATTTATATGTGCGCTATATATAATTATGGACCGATGTGGACCAATTTTTACACGGTTGTTAAAGACTATATACCAATACCATGTACCAAATTTCAGCCGGATCGGATGCAATTTGCTTCCCTTTGAGGCTTCGCAAGCCAAATCTGGAGATCGGTTTATATGGGGTTTATATATAATTATGGACCGATGTGGACCAATTTTTGCATGGTTGTTAGAGACCATATACTAACATCATGTAACAAATTTCAGCCGTATCGGATGAAATTTGCTTCTCTTTGAGGCTCCGCAAGCCAAATCTGTGGATCGGTTTATATGGGGGCTATATATAATTATGGACCGATGAGGACCAGTTTTTGCACGGTTGTAAGAAACCATATACTAACACCATGTACCAAATTTCAGCCGGATCGGATGAAATATGCTTCTCTTAGAGGATCCGCAAGCCAAATTTGAGGGTCCGTTGATATGGGGGCCATACGTAAAAGTGCACCGATATGGCCCATTTGCAATACCATCCGACCTACATCAATAACAACTACTTGTGCCAAGTTTCAAGTCGATAGCTTCTTTCGTTCGGAAGTTAGCGTGATTTCAGCAGACGGACGGACGGACATGCTTAGATCGACTCAGAACTTCACCACGACCCACAATATATATACTTTATGGGACCTTAGAGCAATATTTCGATGTGTTACAAACGGAATGACAAAGTTAATATACCACCATCCTATGGTGGAGGGTATAAAATTGTGTGTTGAAGACTTTTCGTGGCCGAAGTAAATCAAAAGTCGTTCATGAAATTGCGAACGCCCATGGACAATACCGTGAACATTCCGTTTTGATTTTTCATGAATGTGTCCGTTCACGATTTTGGAACCCAAAAGAAAAGAAAATGCCTCATCTTTTATCGCTTTTAGTGTAGATCTGGCATGGGGATATGATATGCTATGTATCGAAATTTGCAGTCCGAATAGAAGTATTTTTTATGTGTGTAAAATAACTGGACAGTTGTGGTAACAATTGCTTTTTGGCTTGATAACAATTCTATTCCTATGGGAATTATGCTAGTCTCCATGGCATTCTAATGCTGAGCAAAATAACAAATACATACGTATTAAAGATTAAACCAATAACCCAATGCTCTCAAACATCACGAAGGTAATAATAACAATTGAGTCAAATATTTTCTGTTGTTTTCTCCATTTCATTTCACTTCTCTGCTGTTAGCGCGAATATTTCAAGGACTAAGAAACACATGAAGGAAGAGCATTGAGATATGGGAAAAAACGATGATGTGGAGCGAATAATAAAACGTAGCATATTTTAATAGAATTTACATCTGAATTGTACGTTTCATTTACGATGCAGCGTTTTTATGTCTCTATTTTCTTGGCTCGTGTGTTGTTTTTTCGTTCATTGTTTCCTGACAACCATAAAATACATTCCATTATGGTTGTGTTGGTCCTTTACTTCAGGAGCTGACGTTGAGGAGTGGATATGTGTGAGGGCTTAAACGTTGTGGAGTTTTACCCTGTGAATTATTACTTACGTATGTGTATGATTTAAATTTCTGTATGATTATAGATGAAAAATATGATGAGAAAGAAAAAATTAATTAAATCTTACCAAATCTAGCAACTGTTGTAAAATGACATTTTTCTGTTGATCCAGGTAGTTGAACATTTTCTTTTTTTAATTTTTTCCAAAACATTAGTGTACGAAGATGGTTAGGTTAGGTTAGGGGGCAGCCCGATGTATCCGGCTCACTGAGACTATTCAGTCCATTGTGATACCACATTGGTGAACTTCTCTCTTATCACTGAGTGCTGCCCGATTCCATGTTAAGCTCAATGACTAGGGACCTCCTTTTTATAGTCGAGTCCGAACGGCGTTCCACATTGCAGTGAAGCCACTTAGAGAAGCTTTGAAACCCTCAGAAATGTCACCAGCATTACTGAGGTGGGATAATCCACCGCTGAAAAACTTTTTGGTGTTCGGTCGAAGCAGCAATCGAACCCACGACCTTGACAAAATTTTATTTCTATAGAAAATTTTGTCAAGGTCGTGGGTTCGATTGCTGTTCTATAGAAAAAAAAATCCTGACAAAATTTTCTACAGATATACAATTTTGATAAAATTTTCTGTAGAAATAAAACGATTGGTACAATCCTTGATGTTTTGGTAGGTTTTGAAAAATATTCCCCTCCATCTAATAAGTACTTAACAATTTTTCTATAGAAATAAAATTTTAACACAATGTTCTATAGAAACAAGTAAGAAAGTCTAAAGTCGGGCGGGGCCGACTATATTATACCCTGCACCATTTTGTAGATCTAAATTTTCGATACCATATCACATCTGTCAAATGTGTTGGGGGCTATATATAAAGGTTTGTCCCAACTACATACATTTAAATATCACTCGATCTGGACAGAATTTGATAGACTTCTACAAAATCTATAGACTCAAATTTTAAGTCGGCTAATGCACTAGGGTGGAACACAATGTTAGTAAAAAAATAAATATGGGAAATATTTAAATCTGAAGCAATTTTAAGGAAACTTCGCAAAAGTTTATTTATGATTTATCGCTCGATATACATGTATTAGAAGTTTAGGAAAATTAGAGTTATTTTTACAACTTTTCGACTAAGCAGTGGCGATTTTACAAGGCAAATGTTGGTATTTTGACCATTTTTGTCGAAATCAGAGAAACATATATATGGGAGCTATATCTAAATCTGAACCGATTTCAACCAAATTTGACACGCATAGCTACAATGCTTAATCTACTCCCTGTGCAAAATTTCAAACAAATTGGACCAAAACTCTGGCTATTATAACCATATTAGTCCATATCGGGCGAAAGATATATATGGGAGCTAAATCTAAATCTGAACCGATTTCAATCAAATTTTGCACACTTAACTGCACTACTAATTGTACTCCCAGTGCACAATTTCAAACAAATTGGGCCAAAACTCTGGCTTCTAGAACCATATTAGTCCATATCGGGCGAAAGATATATATGGGAGCTATATCTAAATCTGAATCGATTTCAACCAAATTAGCTACAATGCTAAATCTACTCCCTGTGCAAAATTTCAACCAAATTGGACCAAAACTCTGGCAATTATAACCATATTAGTCCATATCGGGCGAAAGATATATATGGGACCTATATCTAAATCTGAACCGATTTCAATCAAATTTTGCACACTTAACTGCACTACTAATTGTACTCCTAGTGCAAAATTTCAACTAAATTCGGCCAAAAATCTGGCTTCTGGGGCCATATAAGTCCATATCGGGCGAAATATATATGGGAGCTATATATAAATCTGAACCAATTTCAATCAAATTTTGCATACTTGACTATACGACTAAGTGTTATGTTTGTACAAAATTTCAAGCAAATCGGTACAAAACTATGGCTGCTGGGTCCATATTAGTGCATATCGGGCGAAAGATATATATGGGAGCTATATCTAAATCTGAACCGATTTCTTCCAAAATCAATAGGGTTCTATTCTGACCCAAATTAGGAACATATGCCAAATTTGAAGGCGATTGGACTTAAATTGCGACCTAGACTTTGATCACAAAAATGTGTTCACAGACAGACGGACAGACGGACATGGTTATATCGACTCAGGGACCCACCCTGAGCATTACTGCCAAAGACACCATGTGTCTAACTCGTCTCCTTCTGGGTGTTACAAACATATGCACTAACTTATAATACCCTATTCCACAGTGTGGCGCAGGGTATAAAAAAAATCCTGACAAAATTTTCTATAGAAATAAAATTTTTAAAAAATTTTCTATAGAAATAACATTTTGACAAAATTTTCTATAGATATAAAATTCTGACAAAATTTTCTATAGAAATAAAATTTTGACAAGACTTTCTAAAGAAATAAAATGTTGACAATATTTTCTATAGAAGTAAAATTTGACAATATTTTCTACACAAAAAAATTTTAAAAATTTTTTATAGAAAAAAAAATTGGCAAAATTTTCTATAGAAATAAAATTGTGGCAAAATTCTCTATATAAATAAAATGTTGACAAAATTTTCTATAGAAATAAAATTTTGAAAAAAATTCCTATAGAAATAAAATTTTGACAAATTCTTTTCTGAAGTAAATTTTTGACAACATTTTCTACAGAAATAAAGCTTTTATAGAAAACATGTATATACGGCCGTAAGTTCGGCCAGGCCGAATCTTATGTACCCTCCACCATGGATTGCGTAGGAACTTCTACTAAAGGCTGTCATCCACAATCGAATTACTTGGGTTGCGATAACACTTGCCGATGGCAAGGTATCGTAAAACTTTTTAACACTGTCTTCTAAATTGTAAGTTAGTCCATAAGGGGTATATATTAAACAAAAAAAAAGGCCGATTAAATACGTATATAATTCAGTTTGACAAAATTTTCTATAGAAATAAAATGTTGACAAAATTTTCTATGGAAGTAAAATGTTGACAAAATTTTCTATAGCAATAAAATTTTGACTAAATTTTCTATAGAAATAAAATGTTGACAAAATTTTCTACAGAAATAAATTTTTTACAAAATTTTCTATAGAAATAAAATTTTGACAAAATTTTCTATGGAAATAAAATGTTGGCAAACATTGCTATAGAAATAAACTTTTTACAAAACTTTCTATAGAAATGAAATTTTGACAAAACTTTCTATAGTAATAAAATTTGACAATTTTTACATGGCTGTTAGAGGCCATATACTAACGAAATGTACCAAATTTCAACCGCATCGGATGACTTTTGCTCCTCCAAGAGGCTCCGGAGCAGAGAATGAAGCCGACCCATTTTTGTCGGCGGCGGCTGACACTAAATTTTTGCCTCCGGCGGCGGCGGCTTGACGGCTAAGTCGATATAAATTTGTCCATTCGGCTGCGGACAATTATCCATTATAAAATCAATTTGTACTTATTCGAATGGTAGTGAGATTAGTTGTACAACCAATATTACAAACAAATTTACTTTTCATTCAAATTTTCTGAGCTAAATTTTTCCAAAATTATTAAAGCAGCTTAAAAATGATTGGTTGCGTTCAAAATTTTGGTAAATATAAGACAATTATATAGCAATTTTTCTGATTTAAATTGATATTTTTGATTAATTGGCGGCTAAATTTGAGTCGAGATTAGTCGACATATTCGGCGGCGGCGTCGACTGGCAAAAAATGGTCGGCGGCGACTGAAATCGGCGGCGCGACTCGGCGGCTTCATTCTCTGCTCCGGAGGTCAAATCTGGGGATCGGTTTATATGGGAGCTATATATAATTATGGACCGATATGGACCAATTTTTGCATGCTTGTTAGAGACCATATACTAACATCAGGTACCCAATTTCAAACGGATCGGATGAATTTTGCCCCTCCAAGAGGCTCCGGAGGTCAAATCTGGGGATCGGTTTATATGGGAGCTATATATAATTATGGACCGATATGGACCAATTTTTGCATGCTTGTTAGAGACCGTATACTAACATCAGGTACCCAATTTCAAACGGATCGGATGAATTTTGCCCCTCCAAGAGGCTCCGGAGGTCAAATCTGGGGATCGGTTTATATGGGAGCTATATATAATTATGGACCGATATGGACCAGTTTTTGCATGGTTGTTAGAGACCATATACTAACACCACGTATTAAATTTCAATCGGGTAGGATGAAGTTTGCTCCTCCAAGAAGCTCCGGAGTCAAATCTGGGGATCGGTTTATATGGGAGCTATATATAATTATGGACCGATATAGACCAATTTTTGCATGGTTGTTAGAGACCGTATACTTGGACCACGTACCAAATTTCAACCGGATCGGATGAATTTTGCTGCTCCGGATGGCTCCGCAAGCCAAATTTGGGGGGCTATACGTAAACGTGGGCCGATATGGCCCATTTTCAATACCATCCGACCGACATCAATAACAACTACTTGTGCCAAGTTTCAAGTCCATAGCTAGTTTCGTTCGGAAGTTAGCGTGATTTCCACAGACGGACGGACAGACGGACAGACGGACAGACGGACGGACGGACGGACATGCTTAGATCGACTCAGAATTTCACCACGAACCAGAATATATACTTTATGGGGTCTTAGAGCAATATTTCGATGTGTTACAAACGGAATGACAAAGTTAATATACCCCCATCCTATGGTGGAGGGTATAAAAATTTAAAAAATTTTCTATAGAAATAAAATTTTGGCTATAATATATGTAGAACAAGTATATACGGCCGTAAGTTCGGCCAGGCCGAATCTTATGTACCCTCCACCATGGATTGCGTAGAAACTTCTATGAAATACTGTCATCCGCAATCGAATTACTTGGGTTGTGGTATCTTAAAACTTCTTAACATCGTTTTCTAAATTGTGAGTTAGTCCATACGTGCTATATATCAGACAAAAAAGTTATGTATAGGTAAGACTACAAATAATTACGAATCGATATGGACTTTTTGCACGATACGTAGAGAGCCAGAATTGAAATATGGGGGTCGCTTATATGGGGACTATATACAATTATGAACTTGATATGGACCAATTTTTGTGTGATTGGCGATCGATGTATCTGAGGGCTATATATAACTATAGACCGATATGGACCTAGTTAGGCATGGTTGTTAACGGCCATATACTAGCACAATGTACCAAATTTCAACTAATTCGGATGAAATTTGCTCTTCGAAGAGGGTCCAAAACCGAATCTCGAAATCGGTTTATATGGGGACTATATATGATTATGGACTGATATGGACCAATTTTGGCATGGTTGTTAAATATCATATACTACCACCACGTACCAAATTTCAAACAGGTCGGATGAATTTTGCTTCTCCAAAGGCACCGGAGGTCATATCTGGGGATCGCTTTATAGGGGAGCTACATACAATTATGGACTGATATGAACCAATTCCTGCATGGTTGTTGGATACCATATACTAACATCACGTACCAAATTTTAACCGAATCGGATACATTTTGCTCTTCCAAGGGGTCCGGAGGTCAAATCTGGGGATCGGTTTATATTGGGCCTATATAATTATGGACCGATTTCGACCAATTTTTCCATGGGTGTTTGTGGCCATATAAAGGGTGGTTAAAATTTCATGGTCCGATGTTGATTTTGCATAAAACACAACCTATTTAGGAATTTTTTTTTATTTTATTTTATTATGATATATTGGTATTACTCATTTATGGATGGAACAAAATATCGGCCAAATGGGCGCCGCGACCTCGGTGGCACACCTTCATCCGATGGTCTAAATTTTCGATGACGCTGAGGCATAATGGAGGTTCTATGCCGTTAATGTGCCGAATTATCTCATCCTTTAGCTCTTGAATTGTTGCTGGCTTATCGACGTACACCTTTTCTTTCAAATAACCCCAAAGAAAAAAGTCCAACGGTGTCAAATCACATGATCTTGGCGGCCAATTGACATCGCCATTACGTGAGATAACACGTCCATTGAATTTGTTGCGCAAAAGAGCCATTGTTTCGTTAGCTGTGTGGCAAGTGTCACCGTCCTGCTGAAACCACATATCGTCCACATCCATATCTTCCAATTCGGGCCATAAAAATTTCGTTATTATCTCTCGATAGCGAACACCATTCACAGTAATTGCCTGATCGGTCTCATTTTGGAAAAAATACGGCCCGATGATGCCAGCCCATAAACCGCACCAAACAGTCACACTTTGTGGGTGCATTGGTTTTTCGTCAATCACTCTTGGATCCTAGTTCGCCCAAATGTTTATTGACGAATCCACTGAGGTGAAAATGTTCCTCATCACTGAAGATAATTTTCTTCGAAAATTGATCATCCACTGTTGCCATTTCTTAGAACCATTTAACACGTTGTCGGATTCTGTATCTCTCCATGGTTCAAATTGAGTAAGTCTGAAATAGAGAAATGTCAAATAAAATTCGGAAAAAACTTGGCGTTTAGGTGTGGTTCACATTCAACATCGGCCTTTACAATTTAACCACCCTTTATTAAAACCACGTACCAAATTTCAACTGAATCAGATGAATTTTGGTCTTCCAAGAGGCTCCGGAGGTCAAATCTGGTGATCGGTTTATATGGGGGCTATATATAATTATGGACTGATGTGGACACTTTTTGCATGGTCATTAGAAACCATATGCTAACACCATGTACCAAATTTCAGCCGGATCGGATGAAATTTGCTTCTCTTAGAGGCTCCGCAAGCCAAATCGGGGGATCGGTTTATATGGGGGCTATATGTAATTATGGACCGATGAGGACCAATTTTTGCATGGTTGTTAGAGACCATATACTAACACCATGTACCAAATTTCAGCCGGATCGGATGAAATTTGCTTCTCTTAGAGGATCCGCAAGCCAAATTTGGGGGTCCGTTTATATGGGGGCTATACGTAAAAGTGGACCGATATGGCCCATTTGCAATACCATCCGACCTACATCAATAGCAAATACTTGTGGCAAGTTTCAAGTCGATAGCTTGTTTCATTCGAAAGTTAGCTTGATGGCGGACGGACGAATGAACGATCATCGCTAGATCGACTCAGAATTTCACTACGACCCAGAATATGGGGTCTTAGACCAAATATTTCGATGTGTTTGTTACACACTGAATGACAAAGTTAGTATACCCCTCCCCCCATCCTATAGTAGAGGCACCCTATATTTTAGGACTCGTTATTTTCACAAGATTTGGAATAAATTTCTTTAAAATAAAAAAGTTTTAATGAAAATAATCTCCATAATCTTTTAGCTTTAAAAATGTTTTTCTTCACAATTTTTTTTAAATTCGCTATAGCACCGAAAACTCAATAAAACGTCTTTATTTTAAATAAGCGACATCGTTGGCTCGGATTCAATAGCAAAATCCGCAAAGGTGTATCAAAATCTTTGGATCCAAGTAAACATATATTTTTTCGGTGAGATTCCTCTGTATAAAACTAGAGCCTATAATCGGCAACTATAACCACAATCCATGGTATATCGATTGAGGCTGACAGTCTTTAGTAGAACTTTATAGGCAATCCATTGTGGATGGACATAAGATTCGGTCAGGCTGAGCTTTGGGCCGTATATAGCTATTGTATTTAAAGTCTAACTCAATATTCTATAGACATCCAACAAATTTGAAGGTTTTTATTCTGATCTACAGATTAGTGCCGAGTATAACATGGCCTGTTTTGCCCGACTTTATACGTTATTTGCTTGTTTTCTCCACATGCTCTTGAAAATATAACAATTTTGCAAAAGACAACAAAAAACCAACAGAGACTGCTAAGCATCCTTAGATCCCCGCCCACCAATATGATTTGGCAAGATACCATATCATCAATCTTATCCTTAATCGTTACTTCCAGAACATCCCAACACATACACATAGCGTCACACACACAGACACACAAACAAGCATTAGCTGCTTGAAAATATGAATTCATGCAGAGAAAGAATTACCCCTAGGGATAGTAGAACGGAAATGAGTTTTTAATTTTCAACAAAGGGAATGAATAAAACCTACACAAACGCACGTTTATACTCAGATTGGCAACGTAACAATAAAAGTAAAAAGAAAAAGCATCAACAACAAACGAAACCAGCCAGCATCATAAGGCAGATGAATATGAAAATATCTAATGTTTGGCAGGTGTTGTTAAAAACTTTCGTCACAAGACCAAGGCAAAGAAACAAGCAAAGAGCCAAACATCATTTCTTATCCAAACTCACGAGTCATTTTAATGAAAGTAAAAAAAAACGAAATGAAAGAATTTTGTGAAACAAATCTAACGGAAAGCGAAATAAAAAAATAAACAGTAACACCTACACTCCCTCACTCTCATTGTACAGCATAGCTATGACTAAGACTATAACACACCAAATCACTTGTGACAAATCCACAAAATATGATTGTAGACATGTTCTCATGTGCATATATGAATAAAAATGTTTTACAAAAACACAAACCACAGACCAACGAATCTCAGGAGACGGAAACATAAAATGAACATCAAGCTCAAGACCAACGACAACAGCAGCAAAATCACATGGCCACCAAAACAACACGTTGTCATATTTATTCGTATAAATATTTCTGTAGATGTAGACTTTAATAATATGTGTGCACAGTGGATTAAGTTTTAGAAAAAGTATAGTTTAGTCTAAGCGAAAAGTATTTAGATTTTAACACCCTACTCCATAATACATACTAACATTGAACTAACTTCCGAATGAAAACAGATATGGGCTTGAATCTTTGCACAAATAATTGTTATCGATATAGATGCAAATGGCCTGTAAATGACCTTTAGGTAGGGAGTTTTTGTATACCCTTGACCACACTGCGATATTATAAGTAAGTGCATATGTTTGCAATACCCAGAAGGAGACGAGATAGACACATGGTGTCTTTCGCAATAGTGCTCAGGATCGGCTCATGAGTCGATCTAGCCATGTCCCTGAGTCTGTGACCACATATTTCTTGGGCTTATAAAAACCGTAGTTTCGATCCAATTGGCCTGAAATTGGAAATCTTGAGGTATTTTAGGATCGTAAAAAGGTGTGGCAAAAATGGGGCGTATCGGTCCATGTTTTGGTATAGTCCCCATATAGATCGATCTCCCGATTTTACTTCTTGGGCTTCTAGAAACTGTATTTACTATCCGATTTGCCTAAAATTTGAAATCTAAAGGTATTGTACGACCACAAATAGGTGTGGAAAAAATGGGGCGTATCGGTCCATATTTTGTTATAGCCCCTATATAACAGGTTGGCTGATAAGTCCCCGGTCTAACAAAGAAAAACACATTTTTTTTTGTCAAAATTCGTTTTTATTATTCAACATAGTTACCTTCAAGAGCGATACAACGATTATAATAACCTTCTAATTTTTTGATACCATTTTGGTAGTAACCCTTCGGTTTTGCCTCAAAATGGCTGCAATGAAGAGGTTTCGGCGATCACCTCTTCATTGCAGCCAAATTTTTTCCCTGCGAGCATCCTTTTGAGATCTGAGAACAAGAAAAAGTCGCTGGGGGCCAGATCTGGAGAATACGGTGGGTGGGGAAGCAATTCGAAGTCCAATTCATGAATTTTGCAATCGTTCTCAATGACTTGTGGCACTGTGCGTTGTCTTGGTGGAACAACACTTTTTTCTTCTTCATATGGGGCCGTTTTGCCGCGATTTCGACCTTCAAACGCTCCAATAACGCCATATGATAGTCACTGTTGATGGTTTTTTCCTTCTCAAGATAATCGATAAAAATTATTCCATGCGCATCCCAAAAAGGCCATTACTTTGCCAGCGGACTTTTGAGTCTTTCCACGCTTCGGAGACGGTTCACCGGTCGCTGTCCACTCAGCCGACTGTCGATTGGACTCAGGAGTGTAGTGATGGAGCCATGTTTCATCCATTGTCACATATCGACGGAAAAACTCGGGTGTATTACGAGTTAACAGCTCCAAACACCGCTCAGAATCATCAACACGTTGTTGTTTTTGGTCAAATGTGAGCTCGCGCGGCACCAATTTTGCACAGAGCTTCCGCATATCCAAATATTGATGAATGATATGACCAACACGTTCCTTTGATATATTTACTTCCTTTTGATATTTTCATTTTACGGTCATTCAAAATCATTTTGTGGATTTTTATGATGTTTTCGTCGGTAACCACCTCTTTCGGGCATCCACTGCGTTCACCGTCCTCCGTGCTCATTTCACCACGCTTGAATTTTGCATACCAATCAATTATTGTTGATTTCCCTGGGGCAGAGTCCTGAAACTCATTATCAAGCCAAGTTTTTGCTTCCACCATATTTTTTCCCTTCAGAAAACAGTATTTTATCAAAACACGAAATTCCTTTTTTTACATTTTTTTTCACAATAACAAAAGTTGCTTCACAAAAGACGCTCTATCTCACAAACTAATTGACTTACAGACGTCAAATTTTGACACGAATCATTTGAAGGTTGGTACTATACAAAAATAATATGCATTTAATACTAGCGACGCCATCTATGTGTCAGACCGGGGACTTATCAACCGATCTCTCGATTTTACTTCTTGGCCTTCTAGAAACTGTATATACTGTCCCATTTGCCTGAAATTGACAATCTAGAGATATTATGGGTATGAGGTATAGGTGTGTCGCAAATGGGGTGTATCGGTCGATGTTTTGGTGTAGCCCCCATATAGACCGATCTCCCGACTTTACGTCTTGGGCCACTATAATCCGTAGTTTTTACCCAATTTGTCTGAAATTGAAATTCTAGAGGTATTTGAAGCCCATTAAGAGGTGTGTCGAAAATGGTGAGTATTGGTCCATGTTTTGGTATAGCCCCTATATAGACCTAACTCCCGAATTTATTTCTAGGACTTCTAGAATCCGGCTGACCACAAATAGGTCAGCCGAATATGGTGTGTGTCGAACTATGTTTTGGCTCGACAAACACCATGGACCGAACTCCCGATTTAACTCCATGGGCTTCTAGAAACCGCAGTTTTTATCCGATTTGCTCGAAAATGTAAATATACTGGTATTGTAGACCCTTAAAAATCTGTATCGCATTTATTTTTACTGGTCCATTTGGAAAGGCCGATTTCTCTTCTTGACGGTACACCCAAAGAAAAAATATTTTCCTCCGAAATGAAATTTTAGACAAACGAAATTCCCCTTTTGTATACAGTATTTTCGTTTAGAGCAAATAATCCGCATATTTTATAAGTGATTCAACGATTATCTCTAAAATGTGTGTCAAAAGGAAACTTTGCTTGTCTAAGATTTCTTTCCTCAAAATAGAAGACTCTTCTTTCAGTGTATAGCAGGCGCACTGGTCATGAAAATTGCTTGAAACTGAAAGTACAATTTCCAGATTTTACTACTCGCAGTAATTTAAATAATAGCGGTAAAAATCTTCATATTTAAGATTTCAAATCAAGACGTTATTTCATCATTTGCACGATATGCACGATTTCTCTAAAACTTAAACAAAAACGGTTCTTCTAAATCCAGAATCTGATCTAGTCTTCATAGTTTGAATCTTTAAATTTATCTTCGGGAAGCATACTGGATCAACTGATTTGCTGGGGAGAATATTTGCCATCAAAGCCCCTGAAATTCTATATATTATCAACTAACCCGCCACGACGAAGAGTTTTCCATTATATTTGATTCATGTTGGTGGGTATCTAAGATTCGGCCCGGCCGAACTTACTGCTGTATATAATTGTTTTAATCAGTTTTAGTCGCAGTTTTAGAACCCTACTAATTTTGGCAGAAATTGGTTCAGATTTAGATATAGCTCCCACTGTGGTATGACAATGGACTGAATAGTCTAAGTGAGTCTGAAATATCGGGCTGCCACTATACCTAATTTAACCTAACCTAACCTAGATATGTTAGGTTAGGTTAGGTGGCAGCCCGATGTATCAGGCTCACTTAGACTATTCAGTCCATTGTGATACCACATTGATGAACTTCTCTCTTGGCACTGAGTGCTGCCCGATTCCATGTTAAGCTCAATGACAAGGCACCTCTCTTTTTTATAGCCGAGTTCGAACGGCGTTCCACATTGCAGTGAAACCACTTAGAGAAGCTTTGAAACCCTTAGAAATGTCACCAGCATTACTGAGGTGGGATAATCCACTGCTGAAAAACTTTTTGCTATTCGGTCGAAGCAGGAATCGAACCCACGACCTTGTGTATGTAAGGCGGGCATGCTAACGATTGCACCGCGGTGGCTCCCAACATTGGAACTATGATGCCTTATTTGGTTGCAATCACTTCTTTCGCCCGATTTACCCTCATATAACCACAGAGGGGAACAATTTACTCTGATGTCCGTGAAACTTTCCACAGGGGGTAGAATTACCATTTTAGCATTGTGTGCCAAATTTAGTTAAAATCAGCTCAGATTTAGATAATGCCCCTATATATATGTTTTTCCGATTTGAGCCAAAATATCCACATTTTCCTTGTAAAATCACCACTACTAAGACAAAAACTTGTAAAACTGATCTAAATTTTCACCTATTTCTAATACATATATATAAATCACAAAATGCGCCTTTGCGAAGTTTCTTAAAAATGCTTTAGATTTAAATATTTCTAATATTTATACCCTTCACCACTACTGTGGTACAGGGTATAATAAGTTTGTGCATTTGTATGTAACGCCAAGAAGGAAAAGTCTGAGACCCATCGTTTAGTATACCGATCGTCTTAGAATTAAATTCTGAGTCGATTTAGCGATGTCCGTCTGTCTGTCTGTCTGTCTGTCTGTCTGTCTGTCTGTCTGTCCGTCTGTCTGTCTGTTGATGTATTTTTGTGTGCAAAGTACAGCTCGCAGTTTTAGTCCGATTGTCCTAAAATTTGGTATAGGGTCCTGTTTCGGCTCAAAGACGATCCCTATTGATTTTGGAAAAAATCGGTTCAGATTTAGATATAGCTGCCATATATATTTTTCACCGATCTGGTCATAATTGGCGTGTATATCAACCGATCTTCCTCAAATTCCGTACATCCGAATATTTTATGAGTCTCGAAAAACTTGCAAAATATCAGCCAAATCGGTGCAGATTTAGATATAGCTCCCATATACAGCTTTCGCCCGATTTACACTCATTTGCCCACAGAGGCCAATTTTTTGCTCCGATTTAGTTGAAATTTTGCACGGGGAGTAGAATTAGCATTATAGCTATGCGTGTCAAATTTGGTTGAAATCGGTGCAGATTTAGATATAGCTCCCATATATAGCTTTCGCCCGATTTACACTCAAATGACCACAGAGGCCAATTTTTTGCTCCGATTTAGTTGAAATTTTGCACAGGGAGTATAATTACCATTGTAGCTATGCGTGCCAAATTTGGTTGAAATCGGTTCAGATTTAGATATAGCTCCCATATATAGCTTTCGCCCGATTTACACTCATATGACCACAGAGGCCAATTTTTTGCTCCGATTTAGTTGAAATTTTACACAGGGAGTAGAATTAGCATTGTAGCTATACGTGCCAAATTTGGTTGAAATCGGTTCAGATTTAGATATATCTCCCACATATAGCTTTCGCCCGATTTACACTCATATGACCGTAGAGGCCAATTTTTAACTCCGATTTAGGTGAAATTTTACACAGGGAGTAGAATTAGCATTGTAGCTATGCGTGCCAAATTTGGTTGAAATCGGTTCAGATTTAGATATAGCTCCTATATATAGCTTTCGCCCGATTTACACTCATATGACCAAAGAGGCCAATTTTTTGCTCCGATTTAGTTGAAATTTTGCACAGGGAGTAGAATTAGCATTGTAGCTATGCGTGCCAAATTTGGTTGAAATCGGTTCAGATTTAGATATATCTCCCATATATAGCTCTCGCCCGATTTACACTCATATGACCGTAGAGGCCAATTTTTAACTCCGATTTAGTTGAAATTTTACACAGGGATTAGAATTAGCATTGTAACTATGCGTGCCAAATTTGGTTGAAATCGGTTCAGATTTAGATATAGCTCCCATATATATGTTTTTCTGATTTCGACAAAAATGGTCAAAATACCAACATTTTCCTTGTTTTTTACTAACATTGTGTTCCACCCTAGTGCATTAGCCGACTTAAATTTTGAGTCTATAGATTTTGTAGAAGTCTATCAAATTCTTCCAGATCGAGTGATATTTAAATGTATGTATTTGGGACAAACCTTTATATATAGCCCCCAACACATTTGACGGATGTGATATGGTATCGAAAATTTAGATTTACAAAGTGGTGCAGGGTATAATATAGTCGGCCCCGCCCGACTTTAGACTTTCCTTACTGGTTTTTTATTAACATTGTGTTCCATCCCAGGGCTTTAGCCAACTTAAATTTGAACTCTATAGATTTTGTAGAAGTCTAACAAATTTTGTCCAGATTGGGCCAGATTTAAATATATGTATATGTAATATAAATCAATTTAGAGTCAGCAGAAAAAACATTTGTACACGAATCAATTTTAAATAAATTGTGAGATGATATGAAAAATATAAAGTAAATATATGTGTATTTTACCTTTACATTAAACATTGACACCCGAGCTACAAAATAGAAAGAAAATTTATTTTGATTTATTTCTGTTTAGGGAAATAAAAAACAACAAGTATATATGGCTGTAAGTTTGGCCAATCTTGTGTATCCTCCACCATGAATTGCGTAGAAACTACGAAAGACTGTCATCCACAATCGAATTACTTGGATTGTGGTAATAATCACCGATGACAAGGTATCTTAAAACTTCATAACACCGTCTTCCAAATTCTTAGTCCATACAAGGTGTATATTAGGCAAAAAAAAAATATATATATAGAGAAGTCTACAAATAATTACGAACCGATATGAATGTTTGCGCGGTAATTAGAGAGCCAGAATTGAAATATGGGGGTCGGTATTCCCCATAGGCTATATATAATTATGGACCGATATGGATCAATTTTTGCATGATAGGTAGAGGCCCTATACTAACACCACATACCAAATTTGAACCGGATCGTATGAATTTGGCTCCTCCAAGAGGCTCCGGAGGTCAAACCTGGGGATCGGTTTATATGAGGGCTATATATAATTATGGACCGATATGGACCACTTTTTGCATGATTGTTAGAGACCATATACTTACACAAAATACGAAATTTCAACTGAATCGGATGAAATTTGCTCCTCCAAGAGGCTCCGGAGATCAAATCTGGGGATCGTTTTATATGGGGGCTATATATAATTTTTAACCGATGTGGACCAATTTTTTCATGGCTGTTACAGACCATATACTAACACCATGTACCAAAATTCAGCCGGATTGGATGAAATTTGCTTCTCTTAGAAGGGCTGCAAGCTAAATTTGGGGGTCCGTTTATATGGGGGCTATACGTAAAAGTGAACCGATATGGCCCATTTGCAATACCATCCGACCTACATCAATAACAACTACTTGTGCCAAGTTTCAAGTCGATAGTTTGTTTCGCTCGGAAGTTAGCGTGATTTCAACAGACGGACGGACGGACATACTCAAATCGACTCAAAATTTCACCACGACTCAGAATATATATACTTTATTAGAGCATATATATACTTTATTATTAGGGTCTTAGAGCAATATTTCGATGTGTTACAAACGAAATGACAAAGTTTATATGGAGGGTATAAAAAAAAAGAGAAAGATAATTTCACATAGCCCAAAAACACAAACCTGTATCATATACAAAAAATAAATAAAAACCAGTAAGGAAAGTCTAAAGTCGGAAAGTCTAAATTTTAGTAAGGAAAGTCTAAATTTTCGATACCATATCACATCCGTCAAATGTGTTGGGGGCTATATATAAAGGTTTGTCCCAAATACATACATTTAAATATCACTCGATCTGGAAGAATTTGATAGACTTCTACAAAATGTATAGACTCAAAATTTAAGTCGGCTAATGCACTAGGGTGGAACACAATGTTAGTAAAAAAACAAGGAAAATGTTGGTATTTTGACCATTTTTGTCGAAATCAGAAAAACATATATATGGGAGCTCTATCTAAATCTGAACCGATTTCAACCAAATTTGGCACGCATAGTTACAATGCTAATTCTAATCCCTGTGTAAAATTTCAACTAAATCGGAGTTAAAAATTGGCCTCTACGGTCATATGAGTGTAAATCGGGCGAGAGCTATATATGGGAGATATATCTAAATCTGAACCGATTTCAACCAAATTTGGCACGCATAGCTACAATGCTAATTCTACTCCCTGTGCAAAATTTCAACTAAATCGGAGCAAAAAATTGGCCTCTTTGGTCATATGAGTGTAAATCGGGCGAAAGCTATATATAGGAGCTATATCTAAATCTGAACCGATTTCAACCAAATTTGGCACGCATAGCTACAATGCTAATTCTACTCCCTGTGTAAAATTTCACCTAAATCGGAGTTAAAAATTGGCCTCTACGGTCATATGAGTGTAAATCGGGCGAAAGCTATATGTGGGAGATATATCTAAATCTGAACCGATTTCAACCAAATTTGGCACGTATAGCTACAATGCTAATTCTACTCCCTGTGTAAAATTTCAACTAAATCGGAGCAAAAAATTGGCCTCTGTGGTCATATGAGTGTAAATCGGGCGAAAGCTATATATGGGAGCTATATCTAAATCTGAACCGATTTCAACCAAATTTGGCACGCATAGCTACAATGGTAATTATACTCCCTGTGCAAAATTTCAACCAAATCGGAGCAAAAAATTGGCCTCTGTGGTCATTTGAGTGTAAATCGGGCGAAAGCTATATATGGGAGCTATATCTAAATCTGAACCGATTTCAACCAAATTTGACACGCATAGCTATAATGCTAATTCTACTCCCCGTGCAAAATTTCAACTAAATCGGAGCAAAAAATTGGCCTCTGTGGGCAAATGAGTGTAAATCGGGCGAAAGCTGTATATGGGAGCTATATCTAAATCTGCACCGATTTGGCTGATATTTTGCAAGTTTTTCGAGACTCATAAAATATTCGGATGTACGGAATTTGAGGAAGATCGGTTGATATACACGCCAATTATGACCAGATCGGTGAAAAATATATATGGCAGCTATATCTAAATCTGAACCGATTTTTTCCAAAATCAATAGGGATCGTCTTTGAGCCGAAACAGGACCCTATACCAAATTTTAGGACAATAGGACTAAAACTGCGAGCTGTACTTTGCACACAAAAATACATCAACAGACAGACAGACGGACAGACAGACAGACAGACAGACAGACAGACAGACAGACAGACAGACAGACAGACAGACAGACAGACGGACATCGCTAAATCGACTCAGAATTTAATTCTAAGACGATCGGTATACTAAACGATGGGTCTCAGACTTTTCCTTCTTGGCGTTACATACAAATGCACAAACTTATTATACCCTGTACCACAGTAGTGGTGAAGGGTATAATTATGGGTTTAAAAACTAAATATTATAAAGTTTTAATATTTTGTATCGTAGCCCTTAGAGTTGTCTACTTCCTGGAGTTTCGTTGGCATTGTGTGGGTTAGAATTTTCGTACTAAGCTCCATACATCCATAAGGACGTTTTTTGAGAGTTTTTTTTTTAAAAAGGTTCTTCCGCTTTGTTGTCATATATGTCCACAAATCCATTTTTGGGCAGATTCGGCCAAATTATTCTTCAGAATATTTAATTTATCTATTTTGTGTATATTTCCTTCAATAAATATGATGTTTTTAACGCTATTTCTATGCCGTCACATTCCCACCTACGTGGTTAACAGTATATGCAATATATCGTTTTTTCGCATTTTTATTCCTTTCGATGTGGTTTTACTTAACAACAGTGCATCGATGAATTTAATAGAATTTTTGGCGATAAGGCTCCGTCAAGGACCAGTGCTTACTGATGCTGAATTTAGCCGAGGTCGTACTTTACTCTAAAACAAATTTCGTAAAGGTCGGTGATGCTGTGCGCCAACTGATATTGCACGATCGGCATATGACCATGTGACCATTGGGACTTGACTATAAAAAGGAAATCCCTTGTCATTGAGCTAAACAACGGGCAGCACACATCGAAATATTGGCCTCAGACCCCTTGAAGTATGTATTTATTCTTGGTCGTTGTGAAGTTCTGAGTCGATCTAGCCATGTCCGTCGTTCCATCTGTAGAAATTATGCCAACTTCTTTACTACATAAGATATTGTCTTGAAACATTGCCAAAGTAGTTGTTGCCGTCGTAGGTCGGATGGAACTGCAAATTGGTTATTTCAGATTATTTAATTAACATTTTTTTAGTTATATAAAAAAATTGTTTGTCTTCAATCACGAACTTAATTGATCCAAATAATTTTCAAGTGAAAGGTCCTCAATCACAGAAATGATAGTGTAAATCACCAAAATCTATTGAAAAATTAATTGATACACCCAATTATTGTGATTGATTTTTGTTTTCAATTAAAAAAATTGTTAAATCAATTACATTATATTTGGTACCAATCACAAAATTAATTAGCACGACATTAGGATTGACTTGCTTCTTTTCAATTATGAATTACATCGATTCTTGGGAATTTGTCGGCCTATTGTGCAGTCGAGGTTTGTTTATTTGTTTGTTTTTTTTTTTTTGGGTGGGTAAGTGCAAATGAGTTTATTCGAATTAAGATTTTCATCATAAGATATAAATTTACATATGTGTGTTGGTATCTAGGTGTTTGCCCATATTTAAATAAATCTTTAAAATCTTTTCGTAGCTTACAAAAACACAAGTAAATAAGGACAAGCAGAACGTACTAAAATCTCACCAAAAAAAATTTATTTGAATAAAATGTCACGTTTTAAGGCACCATATTTATTGCACACCATAATGTTGCTCCTTAAGTATGAGATTGTCGGAGCAAAATTTTTGATTATAATTTTAAATTATAAATTCATTTTATAGTCGAATTAAAATTGAAATGGGTTTGCCAACAGAGAAACAATAAAACCGATGAAATTAGCACGTAGCAAAATCCATTCTATCATATGGTAGCACAGTGACAGCAAATGCAAAACTTAACAAGGAAATAGGGCGTTAGCTAAGTGTCAGAATTTCTTTCATCCTTCCCGATGATTAGATTGCCATAGAAAATTCTGACAAATTATTGGCTTAAAATTTTACAGCCTAAAATTTGTCCTCCTGGGGTTTTGAAAAATGTTGCTTACCATTCTTCAAAATATATTTTCCATGCTTAATATTGAAACCATTGTCAATAGACGGTCAGTTGAGATCACATTAACTTCTGAACGAAAAAAACTACCTGCCAGAAACATGACACAAGTAATTAGTAGTAATGTAGGGCACAGGGCTGTGGGGTCGAGCCAATTTTCCTCGACTCCGACTCCAGCATTTTTCATCAGCGTCGACTTCGACTCCGGGTAATTTAACTAAATCTTATTTTAATACCACTAATTTGTAGTTTTATTGTGGGGGTACCGTACATGAATCGATATAAATTATCGTATTTATTTATGTGTGCAAAAAAGATTTTAATTTCACATTTGATGCCAATTGAACTCTATATTTAAGGCAATGTCGGTCCTATGTTTAATAAAAACAAGTATATACGGCAGTAAGTTCCGACAGGCCGAATCTTATGTGCCCTCCACCATGGATTGCATAGAAACTTGTACTAAAGACTGTCATCCACAATCGAATTACTTGTATTGCGGTAACACTTGCCGATGGCAAGATATCTTAAAACTTCTTAACACCGTCTTCTCAATTATAAGTTAGTCCATACGGGGTATATACATATTACACAAAAAAGACCGATTAAATACGTATATAATTCAGTTTGACAAAATTTTCTATAGAAATGAAATTTTGACAAAATTTTCTATAGAAATGAAATTTTGACAAAATTTTCTATGGAAATAAAATCTTGAAAAAATGTTGTATTGTAATAAAATTTTGACAAAATTTTCTTTAGAAATAAAATCTTGAAAAAATGTTGTATTGTAATAAAATTTTGACAAAATTTTCTATAGAAATAATATTTTGACAAAATTTTCTATAGAAATAAAACCTTGACAAAATTGTGTATAGTAATAAAATTTAGCCAAAATTTTCTATAGAAATAAAATTTTGGTAGATTTTTTTTTTTGGGGGATCGGCTATATATAACTACAGACCGATATGGACCAAGTATGGCATGGTTATTAGCCGCCATATACTAGCGCAATGTACCAAATTTCAACCGGATCGGATGAATTTTGCTTCTCCAAGAGCTACGGAGGTCAAATCTGGGGATCGGTTTAAATCGGGGCTACATAGAATTATTGACCGATATGGACCAATTCTTGCATGGTTGTTAGAGACCACATACTAACACCACGTACCAAATTTTAACCGGATCGGGTGAATTTTGCTCGTCCAGAGGCTCCGGAGGTCAAATCTGGGAATCGGTTTATATGGGGGCTATATATAATTATGGACCGATGTAGACCAATTTTTGCATGATTGTTAGATACCATATACTTACACCATGTACCAAATTTCAGCCGGATGGGATGAAATTTTCTTCCCTTAGAGGCTCCGCAAGCCAAATCGGGAGATCGGTTTATATGGGGGCTATATATAATTAATGACCGATATGGACCAATTCTTGCATGGTTGTTAGAGACCACATACTAACACCACGTACCAAATTTTAACCGGATCGGGTGAATTTTGCTCGTCCAGAGGCTCCGGAGGTCAAATCTGGGAATCGGTTTATATGGGGGCTATATATAATTATGGACCGATGTGGACCAATTTTTGCATGATTGGTAGAGACCATATACTAACACCATGTAGCAAATTTCAGCCGGATGGGATGAAATTTTCTTCTCTTAGAAGCTCCGCAAGCCAAATCGGGAGATCGGTTTATATGGGGGCTATACTACAAAATCATGGGCACAGTGTGGAGCAGGGTATAAATATGTGAAATATTTATATTTTTTTAGGCAATTTCGCAAAAATCCATTTACGATTCATCAATCGATAGATATGTATTAGAGGTATAGGAAAATTTTAGTTATTTTTGCAAGTTTTCGACTTAGCAGTGAGAAAATTTGCTATAGAAACAAAATTTGGAAAAAAAATATATATTAAATAAAATTTAGAAAAATTTTTTTAGAAATAAAAGTTTTATAGAAATAAAATTTTGTTGTTGTTTTTTTTTTTTGATTTCAGCTTAAAACCATACATTGACTAAACTACATGTGTAGCTTAACCAACAGAGGAAAAGAATGTTTGTCAAATTTATTTGGACAAAGCCCTATAGACTGCAAGATGGTTGGATGGACGCACGTTTCGGAATTACCACATTCCTCATCAGCATCCTCTACTTGCAGCAAAACTATCAACCAATTATCAGAATAAATTCAGGCAGTTCATTAAACCCAACAATGAACCACACTTTAACCTTGCGAAAAAAGGTTTTGCATGATAGCCGGCTTATGCCGAAATAAATTCGAAACAAACATATCTCTTTTCCTATGCCACTGTCATATATATTTTTTCCGATTTGGGCAAAAATAACCCAAATTGCCACTGGCACATCGAAATTTTGTAAAACTTTCTCAAATCAACACCCAGAATGAGACGAGAAAAACACATGGTGCCTTTGGAAATAATGCTCAGGATTGGCCCCTAAGTCGATCTAGCCATGTTCGTCCGTCCGTCTGTCTGTGAACATATTTTTGTGATCAGTGTCTGGGTCGCAGGTTTAGTCAAATTGACTTCAATATTAGCACAATTATGTGTTTTGAGTCAGAATATGTTAGTAGCCTATTGATTTTGGAAGAAGTCTGGCACTGTAGTGCCAGACTTTCCACAGAACGGTTGAGGTTTCAACAACACTACGACTTGTGGAAATATCGAAATATACTACAACCCAAAATTGAGCACCTATATTGGCAAGATATAGCCAATTTTTTTGTTGAATCTTCACTGTTAAGCAGGGCATTAGCAGATTTAAATTTTACTTCTACAGATTTTGGAGAAGTATAAGAAATTGTCTTCCAATCGGTTAAGATTTAAATATTTTTATAAGAGAATATAAACCTTTGATAACTCCCATCAAATTTGGAGGAGTTGAGATGGTACCAGTACATACTCAGCAAAAAATTTTGAAGTTCTTCCAAAGACACAACTTTAAAAGTATTTCCAGAAGACCAAATTTTCGTGACACGCGTGAATTGCGTAAAATCTGAAGCAACTCTCGCGAATGGGACTAAAACAAATATGTCGTGCGTGAGTAATAAATTCGGTTCGTTAATGTAAGTGAATAAAATTTCTGCAAAATCACGCTCACGAAAAAAATCAAGATTTAATTCTTACTCGTATATTAACTGAAATTGATTTAGCTGTCGAACTATATTCTATTCATGAATTTTGTTACCTTTGCTCATTCTTGGTTGGAAAATGTCGTGAGTCTCTTGAATTTGTCGTGAGTCACGTAAATTGTTGTGAATCGTGCGTGAACGTGAGTCTTTAAAAGTAGTTCGTGCGTGAGTACTGTTTTTCAATTCGTGAATGTGCGTGAGTGTGAGTTAAATTTCACTCACGCGCACACCACTAATAGACACATGGTGTCTTTGGCAAAAATGCTCAGGATGGGCTCCTAAGTCGATATCAGAGATGGTCTGTATCAAACATTTTTAGGTTTGCGACTATCGCAAAGTTGTAAACGTCGTAAACGTCACATACGCGTCGTAAATGTAGAAAAAGTAACAAAAGTCGCAAACTCAAAATACTTTAGTCGCGTCAGCTAGGCAGCGAATTCGATGATATCCAAGACGATGGTATGTGCGAAGAAGTTGCAATTCTTAGGAATGTTCACAATTTTCGGTTTTTTGTCCCCACATTTTCCCTATAGCCTTTTGAACGAGTACAGGGTAACCGTGGATTTTCTCGTCCTTTTTTAGCTTTAAGTTCAGTCTCCTGTCCAATATAACCCCAAGGTATATCACAAATTTCTGCCGAAACTCACAGCGAATGCCGTCAATCTAAATTAAACAAGCATATACGGCCGCAAGTTCGGCCAGGCCGAATCTTATGTACCCACCACCATGGATTGCGTAGCAACTTCTACGAAAGACTGTCATCCACAATCGAATTACTTGGGTTGTGGTATCTTAAAACTTCTTAGCATCGTTTTCTAAATTGTGATTTAGTCCATACCTGGTATATATTAGACAAAAAAGTTATGTATAGTTAAGTCTACAAATAATTACGAATCGATATGGACTTTTTGTACGCAGAGAGCCAGAATTGAAATATGGGGGTCGCTTATATGGGGGCTATATACAATTATGAACTTGATATGGACCAATTTTTGTGTGATTGGGGATCGATTTATCTGAGGGCCATATATAACTATAGACCGATATGGACCTAGTTAGGCATGGTTGTTAACGACCATATACTAGCACAATGTACCAAATTTCAACTCACTCGGATGAAATTTGCTCCTCCAAGAGGTTCCGAAACCAAATCTCGGGATCGGTTTATATGGGGCTATGTACGATTATGGACTGATATGGACCACTTTTGGCATGGTTGTTAAATATCATATGCTACCATCAAGTACCAAATTTCAAGCAGATCGGATGAATTTTGCTTCTCCAAAAGGCACCGGAGGTCAAATCTGGGGATCGGTTTATATGGAAGCTATATATAATTATGGACTGATAGGAACCAATTCCTGCATGGTTGTTGGATACCATATACTAACATCACGTAACAAATTTCAACCGAATGGGAAGAATTTTGCTCTTCCAAGGGGCTCTGGAGGTCAAATCTGGGGATCGGTTTATATGGGGCCTATATATAATTATGGACCGATATAGACCAATCTTTGAATGGGAGTTTGAGCCCATATATTAACACCACGTACCAAATTTCAACTGAATCAGATGAATTTTGGTCTTCCAAGAGGTTCCGGAGGTCAAATCTGGTGATTGGTTTATATGGGGGCTATATATAATTATGAACCGATGTGGACCAATTTTTGCATGGTTGTTAGAGACCATATACTTACACCATGTACAAAATTTCAGCCGGATCGGATGAAATTTGCTTCTCTTAGAGGCCTCGCAAGCCAAATCGGGGGATCGGTTTATATGGGGGCTATATATAATTATGAACCGATGTGGACCAATTTTTGCATGGTTGTTAGAGACCATATACTTACACCACATACCAAATTTCAGCCGGATCGGATGAAATTTGCTTCTCTTAGAGGCCTCGCAAGCCAAATTTTGGGGTCCGTTTATATGGGGGCTATACGTAAAAGTGGACCGATATGGCCCATTTGCAATACCATCCGACCTACATAAATAACAACTACTTGTGCCAAGTTTCAAGTCGATAGCTTGTTTCGTTCGGAAGTTAGCGTGATTTCAACAGACGGACGGACGGACGGACATGCTCAGATCGACTCAGAATTTCACCACGACCCAGAATATATATACTTTATGGGGTCTTAGAGCAATATTTCGATGTGTTACAAACGGAATGACAAAGTTAATGTACCCCCCATCCTATGGTGGTGGGTGTTTAAGTTCAAATGCCGTTTTCTTAGCTTTTGTTAAATCATATAATCATTTTCAAGTGTAATCCCGCCGTTAGGATTTGTCTATACCTTTTCTGCCTTTCGGTACGAAAATGAGGACATTTTCTAACGTCAAATGTCATCAACCCCCGCCTTTCGGCATCCAAGCTTTTTGACATTCACTTTTGAGACTCTCTCGCTTCTACGAAGGTAAATATTGTTTGACGAACAATAATTGATTAAATAAAGCCCAAATATTTTGGTTCAACTTCTAAACCAGTGCCTTTTTATTTCTTTTCTACTTTTATGCCACGCATTCATTGGTCCATTCGAGCCGAATATTAATTGGAAAGAATTAATTCGCTCTTTTTATTTCTTCCTCGAAGGCAAAGGCTACGCCAATCAACAACAACAACAACAAACGATCGACGATCACCATCCTCTACGAGGCATTTTCAATTTATTACACAAATATTTTTATTATCAACAACCAAGGTATGTACTTTCAGTGATAATTAAAAAGTGAGCATATCCTTCGGTGTAAATATAAATAAAACAGAAATAAACACTCGCCTACGGTCGCTTTACAACTCGTATTTTATATCGGTTGTACATTAAATCTCTACGGAAAAAAAAATAAATTATCCGTCGGTCTTTAATACCCGGTTACATTGTCATTAAAGTGTTGAAAAGTGCATTTAATTCCACTTTGTTTTCGTCCAAATATTGTACGTCAAAGTTGAATTCAATTTCGCTGTATTTCTCCATTTGATTACATTCATATTGTTGTGTTTTTTCTTTTGGTTTTTTGATCTTCGATCGGCATAGAAAAAACAAAAACAATTGCATTGGTTGTAAGCATTGGTTTGCCAATAGGCATCAATAGTAAAGTGTTATACAGTTGCCGTTCAACTTGCTATACACACGTACGCACACAGGTGTTACATCCAACATACGTTCGAACTGCATACACGTTGGTTTATTAGCGTGGGTCGCTTACGGCGCGAAATTATAAAAATAATTTTTTGCAAGTTCAATTGAGAAAAGTATTTATTGTTGATTCCTACGGATATCGGTCGTTTACTATTATCGTTCATGTTACGTGGTAGTGTACCCTACGGTCGGTCGATATAAACAATAAAATAATAGTATTTTATATACATATATTATATTATTTTAATATTGACATATTTGAGTTTCCACGAAACTTTTTTGATTTTTATATTATTGTTGTTGTTGGACCTTACCGTTTGGTAGCGTGCATCTTACAGTCCGTGCACCCTACAATCGGTCAAGTTGATATTTTACAATCTAAAGTTCACGACTTTTTATTGTTTTGTAATTTTTCCATTTTGCAAGTGATATTCACGATACACTTGCACAAATTTTGTGTATCTACGTACACTGGGAGAAATTTTGGATAATATATACACTGAGAGAAACTCTCGAAATATATAAAATTTTCAATTTTTCCAATAATTCGCCACGCGAATATTATTCTTTGTATTCTACGATACACTGAAAATATTTTTTGTATTCACGATACACTTGCAAAAATCTTTTGGTACACTGGAAAAATATTGTAATATTTTCCAAATAAAGATTTTGCATATATTTCGCCACGCGAAAAAGGCTTTCATGTATTTACGATACACTTGAAGAAACTTTACGTGTTTTCATACACTTGGAGAAATTTTTCGCCAATTATTACAAAAAGTTAAAATACTTATAATTTACCTTACAGAGCTAATTTTAGCTGGTATTTCCAATACACTGTAAGGAAATTGGTGTATCGACGATACACTGTAAAAAATTGGTTGTACTCCGTACACTGTGAGAAAGTTTCGGATCTCATTTTTTGTGTTTTTGTGGTAATCACGTTACCTTACTCACATTTTTAGTACTTTCGGTACACTGCGAAAAATATTGTGTGTTGACGATACAACTTTCGCATACACTGAGAGGAATAACTGCGTTTTCATTTGTTCGACGACAAATCGAAGTAGCTTTTTGAACCGATTTATACTCTTTTCAAGAGTTTTGGACATCACGTGTCAATTTTTTCGCCCTTTAAATTTTCCAGTACTTTTTCATAATGACTACTACACCACTAACTGCTTTCACAAGAGCAACTGACGCAGTAGTCCGATTTGAAACGAAGTTTCACAGTTTGCGAGACGATGATCTCACCGCCCATAGACTAGAATGTCATGGTTCCGAGGCTAAGTCGTTGTGGGAAAAAGTTAAGAGCTTATTCGACGAATGTCTTGACTTTGTGTCCACACAGAGCAACGCAACCGAGGCAGTCGCCGCTGCTGACAGAAAATATGACGTGGCTTATAATTGTTATCTGAACGTTATGGAATCAATCCAACGTAAATTGGATGCACTACGTGCACCATCTAAGCACTCTGCTAAATCGTCTCGGTTGGAGGACCAAACATTACTTTTGAATGTTTCTCATAGGTCCGATGACTCTCACAGTTCTTCCGTTGGCTCTAGGGGAGACAATAGTTCCTCCCACAGTCTCAATCTGCCGCCTTGTGATATAGATGTTTTTGACGGCGATTTTCTCAATTGGCCGACATTTAGAGATTTCTTCACAGCGGCATACATTAACAATAGCCGACTTAGCGATATTGAGAAATTGTGTCATTTGCTCAAGAAGACCAGTGGTGAAGCTCGCGAGGTTGTTTCGAAATTTCCGCTCACGCATAGAAGCTTCGCTCTTGCGTGGAAGGCACTAAGGGGTACTTATGATAATACCCGCCTATTGGTGAACCACCAACTCAAATTATTATTCGATTTACCGGTCTTGGAGTCTGAGACCAGTTCAGAACTGAAGAAACTACAACGTGGTATCTCGACATGCATTTCGACAATGTCCATCTACGATGTGGCTACTGACGATTGGGATCCCATCCTCGTCTTTTTATGCCTTCAGAGGTTGCCGAAATGTACTGTTACACTTTGGGAACAGAGTATTAAGGACAAGTCTGCTTTGTCTTCTTGGTCAGATTTGGACTTCTTTCTCACGGAAAGAATCCAGACATTGACATGTCTTCGCGATATCCGCGGCATTGACGCCAGGCCTCCTGCCAACAAAAGAATTCGCTCGCATTTCACGAATGCGAACACGACTCGTTCCCCAACAAGTACGCCCCCTTCCTCCCAATCCTCTCCTGACAGATTATGCGTTCTCTGTCGACGACAGCATCACCTCAGAACGTGTTCTAGGTTTCATAATCTTTCAGTTCTTGAGAGGATGAATATTGTTAAGCGCCATCGGTGTTGCATGAATTGTCTGTCCCGCAGACATATTGCAGCTAATTGCCCCAGCGCGTATGATTGCGGTAAATGTGGTAGAAGACACCACACTCTTTTGCATAGAGAAACATCAACTGGTCCCAGGACTGCTCCTATCGTTCCCGCGCCAGTTTCACGGAATCCCGTACCGGTGTCATTGGATGCCAATGAACCTTCTACATCGACAGGCATTGTGTCGGGGACGTCGAGTAGACAGGTTTTCCACATTTCACGTAGTGGAAATGTATTATTGGGAACTGCAATGGTGAATATCGTTCACCAGGGTATGACGTACCCTGCTAGGGCCCTAATAGATCCAGCTTCGGAATCATCCTTTATTACGGAAGGATTGCGAAACCGACTTGGACTGAGTACGTCTTCGGCTTTGGCTACAATTTCTGGTGTGAATCAAAGTGTTTCGATCACGTCGAGAGAACTTTGTTCACTTTGCATTGGTACCCCACTAGACGAGTCGCTCCTACTGGAGACTACAGCGTATGTTCTTCCGAACATTTCCGGCAACCTGCCATCTTTTTCTCTAGATCGTGACATTGTGTCTAGTATGCCAAATCTACGTTTGGCTGACCCCAATTTATTTGTTTGTCGTCCTGTTGACCTGCTTTTGGGCGCGGATCTTTATCCGAAAATTGTGTTGGAGGGTACGCGAACGAATATTTTGGGATCATTACTAGCACAAAACACAGTCTTCGGCTGGGTTGTCACGGGTCCTATCCCTTCCTCGAATATTTCTGTCTACACGACTACTGTGGACCTCTCCAAGGAAAATGGTCTTCACGAGACACTTCACCGCACTTTGGGAACTAGAAGAGCTTCCCCGACGTCCTCTCTTATCTGATTTAGATAAGTTTTGCGAGGAAAATTATAAAACGACATCCCGACGGTATTCTGAGTGAAGATACTCTTCCTCTTGAAACTTATTTCTTCGGACAAATCGGAAACCAAGGACGGCCTGGCCGACACAATTTCTTCGAAATTAGGCATCCCTCTTGTGAAAACCATGAATTAAGACGATTCACCACGACTTTGTCCGCGGGTATATACAGTTATACCATATGAGGCCAGTTTAGGTTACGCCTACAAATGAAAATGTGTTATCTGCCTTATCGCCGGTCATCCACCGATAAAAAGACAATTTGACTTCGATTGGTTTTCACTGCCTTGAATGACATTTTTACACGTCGGTCCGACTCAACAATCAGACTTGTTTCTCCTCGTTTTGAGGTGGAAGTTGTATAAATTTGTGTACAATTGCGATATCACACTGATGTATCGCCATTTATATGTTGACCCGTCCTAGACCTTTCTGCATTGAATACAGTTAAGATATTCTCTGCAAATATTATCCGGAACTTTTAGTTACAGACAGTGGCTTGGACAACTTTTGCATTTGGCTGACGACACGGAGAATGGGTTTCCTCTTTATGTACAAGTCCTACAGAAGTGCATGTACGTTGACGACGTATTGACGGGGTACCATAATTTGGGTAATGCGCCTGGGTCAAGGGGCAATACACGCCATGAGTTTGAGCTATCTTGTCCTATAGTACGCTATTTATCACGGTTATATTTAAAAAACAGTCTGCTTTTCTACGAAAGCGGTAACTTTACATGCTACTTTTGATTTGTCCACGACATTCTCGACGAGAACTATTACTCCCCACTACGTGGAAATTATGTCGTCTTCGCGATGTTCATCCGGGTACTAACGGTCGTAGTTTGTTCAAATGGATTACATCCTTGTCTTTTAGGGAGTTAACATAGGTCTATCTGTCGCGTTATGCTCGCGTCCTCCCTAGTTTTTGTTTCATGAAAAATCTTTGGTTTGATGGCCGCGTTCGAATCGCAATAGATCAGACTACAAGTTGTGAGGCGACCTACGGTTTCTGGTCACCCTGACCATTATGTTAATTTGGTTTTCCGTTCCGAAATCTTTCTATATTTTCATAGATAGAAAACATAGCAAAGATGACTGCTACCCTTCCAGAGTCTGAGGACGACGTCCCCATGTTGGATGAGGAACGGGAGATTAATTCTAGCATCGCACCCCTTGCCGATGAACATACCATCAGTACGACTACTGATTCTGCCATTCTGGCCGACAATGTTGCAACAGCAACCAATAAAAAACCGTTGACGACGGCTTCTGGGGTCCCTCCAGGAGAATTGTTTGTGGCTTCGCCACCCCATATCACACTTGGGTGTAAGGTAGTCTTCAACAGCCTTCTGACTTTACGAGTCCTCGACACCCGGCTCTTCCGAGTCAAATTTATTTGAAATTTAAAAATCGATCGGGCTTAACGAGTCCATTTACGATCGCGTGCTTGACGAGCACATTTGTAAATATGAATTTGTTTTTGAAAAAATGAAACATGAAATGGAAACCATAACAAGAGAAAAAAAAGAATTGAACTAAAATAAAATGCTCATTTTTGTTAACTGAAATGTACATCCTGTATACTTTCATTATTTCATTATTTAAGTGTAACTATGAATTTATGTTTTAAACTTTGCAACCTGGCTGGATGTTGCAAGGCGGGCGGCAATGTTTAAGTTCAAATGCCGTTTTCTTAGCTTTTGTTAAATCATATAATCATTTTCAAGTGTAATCCCGCCGTTAGGATTTGTCTATACCTTTTCTGCCTTTCGGTACGAAAATGAGGACATTTTCTAACGTCAAATGTCATCAACCCCCGCCTTTCGGCATCCAAGCTTTTTGACATTCACTTTTGAGACTCTCTCGCTTCTACGAAGGTAAATATTGTTTGACGAACAATAATTGATTAAATAAAGCCCAAATATTTTGGTTCAACTTCTAAACCAGTGCCTTTTTATTTCTTTTCTACTTTTATGCCACGCATTCAGTGGGTATAAAAATGTTCAGGATTTCTTCTATTCAAAATTTGGTTTTCTACAGTAGGTTTACGACTTTTGCGACATACGTATTATACCGTCGCAAATGTATGTCGCAAAAGTCACAGTTTGTGACAGGCCAACCCTGGTCGATACAGCCATGTCCGTCTGTCCGTGAACACATTTTTGTAATCAAAGTCTAGGTCGCAGTTTTAGTCCAATCGACTTCAAATTTGGCACAAGTATATGTTTTGGCTCGGAATAGAAGACTATTGATTTTGGAAGAAATCGATTCAGAGTTAGATATAGCTCCCATGTATATATTTCGCCCGATATGGACTAATACGGTCCCAGAAACCAGAGTTTTTCCCCAATTTGGTTGAAATTTTGCACTAGGAGTACAATTAGTAGTGTAGTCAAGTGTGCCAAATTTGGTTGAAATCGGTTCAGATTTAGATATAGCTCCCATATATAGCTTCGCCCGAATTACACTCATATGACCACGGAGACCAATTTTTTGCTCCGATTTAGTGGAAATTTTTTACAGGGAATAGAATTAGTTATGCGTGCCAAATTTGGTTGAAATCAGTTCAGATTTAGATATAGCTCCCATATATAGCTTTCGCCCGATTTACACTAATATGACCACAGAGACCAATTTTTAACTCCGATTTAGTTGAAATTTTGCACAGGATGTAGAATTAGCATTGTAGCTATGCGTGCCAAATTTGGTTGAAATCGGTTCAGATTTAGATATAGCTCCCATATATATGTTTTTCTGATTTCGACAAAAATGGTCAAAATACCAATATTTTCTTTGTAAAATCGCCAATTTTCCTACGGTATATGATATGGTATCGAAAATTTAGATCTACAAAGTGGTGCAGGGTATAATATAGTCGGTCCCGCCCGACTTTAGACTTTCCTTACTTGTTTTGTTTCAATTTGGCTAAAAACAATTTAAGAATTCATAAAATGGTACAAATTCTTTACATTTTATCGAAAAAAATGCTAAATCCAATCTGAAAAAATTGTGAGATTTTGAAAATAGTTGCTGTCAAACGTTTCAGACTAGCATTAGAATCCATTAAAAATTATAAAAATTGTTTATGTGACAAAATATAATAGAATTTTTTAATTTACATCCAAACAAGTAAGGAAAGTCTAAAGTCGGGCGGGGCCGACTACCACTTTGTAGATCTAAATTTTCGATACCACTATCACATCCGTCAAATGTGTTGGGGGCTATATATAAAGGTTTGTCCCAAATACATACATTTAAATACCACTCAATTTGGACAGAATTTGATAGACTTTTACAAAATCTATAGACTCAAAATTTAAGTTGGCTAATGCACTAGGGTGGAACACAATTTTAGTAAAAAAATATGGGAAACATTTAAATCTGAAGCAATTTTAAGGAAACTTCCCAAAAGTTTATTTATGATTTATCGCTCGATATATATGTATTAGAAGTTTAGGAAAATTAGAGTCATTTTTACAACTTTTCGACTAAGCAGTAGCGATTTAACAAGGAAAATATTGGTATTTTGACCATTTTTGTCGAAATCAGAAAAACATATATATGGGAGCTATATCTAAATATGAACCGATTTCAATCAAATTTGGCACACATTACTATATTACTAATTGTACTCCTAGTGCAAAATTTCAACCAAATTGGGCCAAAACGCTGGCTTCTGGGGCCATATAAGTCCATATCTTGCGAAATTTGACACACATGACTATACTACCAATTGTACTCCTTGTGCAAAATTTCAAGCTAATCGGGATAAAACTCTGGCTTCTGGGCCCATATAAGTGCTTATCGGGCGAAAGATATATATGGGAGCTATATCTAAATCTGAATCGATTTCAACCAAAATTGGCACGCATAGCTACAATGCTAAATCTACTCCTAGTGCAAAATTTCAACCAAATTAGGCCAAAAATCTGGCTTCTGGGGCCATATAAGTCCATATCGGGCGAAAGATATATATGGGAGCTATATCTAAATCTGATCCGATTTCAATCAAATTGTGCACACTTGACTATACGACTAAGTGTTATGTTTGTGCAAAATTTCAAGCAAATCGGTATAAAACTCTGGCTGCTGGGTCGATATTAGTGCATATCGGGCGAAAGATATATATATGGGAGCTATATCTAAATCTGAACCGATTTCTCCCAAAATCAATAGGGTTCTATTCTGACCCAAATTAGGAACATGTGCCAAATTTGAAGGCGAGTGGACTTAAATTGCGACCTAGACTTTGATCACAAAAATGTGTTCACAGACAGACGGACATGGTTATATCGACTCAGGGACCCATCCTGAGCATTATTGCCAAAGACACCATGTGTGTATCTCGTCTCTTTCTGGGTGTTACAAACATATGTACTAACTTATAATACCCTGTTCCACAGTGTGGCGCAGGGTATAAACATTGAATTCGGATCATGCAAATTCAGTGTACCTGCTGTTGAAATGGAGGACTTCCATCCCATGTTAAATTCTTCTTCGCGAATTTTGCACCACTTCCGGATCCAAAAAGAACATAGTCATTACTTTTTTGCTGGGTTGTGGTGCATAGTAAATTATGGTAGACCCCGCCCGACTTTAGACTTTACTTACTTGATTTCTACAGAAAAGAAATAAAATAGAAGAATAATTTAACTTTGTAACATTAGGTTTAAGTCGTTAGAGAAAACCTAACAAATATATTTGTTCAAATTTCTAAGAGTTACTCAATATTGTTGGGAATTTTAGTTTTAGATGGATCATATGTCCAACAAGCCACATATCATTTCTCTTATTAATAAAACTCTAGACATTTCATTTCATTTGACTATGTATGATTGGTTTTATATACATATACTCAGGAAATGTGATTATCATAGAAAAACAAATGTCACATTTGGTTAAAATTCTAGGATTTATTCAGGCATATACATTTCTGGACAAGACATTCCAATGAAACTTTTATGAATTCTGGTCAATGACTATGGACAAACAAAAAAACGAAACGAAACGAAATCCCTCAATCATACAAAATGAAATGACATTTCAAAATTTCTTTTTAAAAACCGAAAAATTGCAGGAACATCAAAATTAAAATTCATTTAGCTGGAGGCGGATGTGAACATGCACGTATAACAGAAATTTAACGAACTAACACAACCTCCCCCGGTGACAAATCAAAGAATGCCTATCATACATCCTTCCCAGAACTTCCCAGATGGGTAGCAATGTTAAAGACATATGAATCGCTTTTTGATTTTTGTTCGTTTTTGTTTTTTTTTTTGCCTCTCTCTCCTACTGCTCCATTTGTTTGTCTTACTTGGCTTTGTTTTGGCATATCATCATCATTACCACATGAAAACAACCCCAGCATCCACACCTATGCTGGGACGTGAAATATAATTTAGTTTTACTACCAGTAGCTAAAGAATTTCTGAAGTATTGGGGTATCCATCTGTCACATATCCTGACAGATGGATGGATAGTTGTATGTGTGTGTGTGTGTAAGGACTATTTATCATTTGAAAGTTTTTGCTTTGAATTGTTCTAGGAAAAAGGAACACATCATACTAGGACATCCTGATTGCGTATCTAACATCAGTTTATATGGTATACGTATGATTGTATGTGTGTGTGTTTTTGTGTTGAATAACTACAGTTCAGAATTCATGAAATTATTGTCGATGATTTTCCTCTCTACGCATGTGGTTGATGGCGGAAGGATATGACTAGCATGGCAAATATTTCGAATGAAAAATATTTTCTTTTTTTACTATTTATATTTACGAACATATATTCTGTAAATTATCATGAATGAAAAAAAATATAAACATACGTGGTTTTGTGTTTTTTTTTTTTAACTTCAGCAAAAGGGAAACATTTCTTTTTGGGAAGCTATATTCTCAAATGTTTTGTCTTTCAATTTTAATAAAACATAAATACCTTTAAAAGATACGAGAATAATTTTGGGTATTTTGGGCAAAACTATTTGTTTTAAATTAGATACCAAAATGGATTAATTTGATGATTATGTATACAACCAGAAATAAATGCCTTCGCAAATGAAGGAAATAAATTCATTAATTTAGTTTAGTACGAGTAATTCTGAATCCAATCAAGGTAAACTCAAAAAAAGTGAACTCTCTATTTCACTAAAGCCAATTTAACTTTATTTTTATATTTACTTATTTTTATTACATCGGCGTGATGCCAACGTTTGTAATACTGTTTAGTTAAAATTTTCTACAAATATTAAAAATTTTCTAAAATTAACCGAAAGTTTTCTTCCTGGTGGGTTCACTGTTTTTTCAGTGTAAGGTTTATATTAATTGATAACAGGTTAGCTGATAAGTCCCCGGTCTGACACATAGACGGCGTTGCTAGTATTAAATGCATATTATTTTCATATAGTACCAACCTTCAAATGATTCGTGCCAAAATTTGACGTCTGTAGGTCAATTAGTTTGTGAGATAGAGCGTCTTTTGTGAAGAAACTTTTGTTATTGTGAAAAAAATGGAAAAAAAGGAATTTCGTGTTTTGATAAAATACTGTTTTCTGAAGGGAAAAAATACGGTGGAAGCAAAAACTTGGATTGATAATGAGTTTCCGGACTCTGCCCCAGGGAAATCAACAATAATTGGTTGGTATGCAAAATTCAAGCGTGGTGAAATGAGCACGGAGGACGGTGAACGCAGTGGACGCCCGAAAGAGGTGGTAACCGACGAAAACATCAAAAAAATCCACAAAAAAATCAAAAAAATAAAAAAATTGAATGACAGTAGAATGAAGTTGATCGAGATAGCAGAGGCCTTAAAGATATCAAAGGAACGTACTGGTCATATCATTCATCAATATTTGGATATGCGGAAGCTCTGTGCAAAATTCGTGCCGCGCGAGCTCACATTTGACCAAAAACAACAACGTGTTGATGATTCTGAGCGGTGTTTGCAGCTGTTAACTCGTAATACACCCGAGTTTTTCCGTCGATATGTGACAATGGATGAAACACGGCTCCATCACTACACTCCTGAGTCCAATCGACAGTCGGCTGAGTGGACAGCGACCGGTGAACCGTCTCCGAAGCGTGGAAAGACTCAGAAGTCCGCTGGCAAAGTAATGGCCTCTGTTTTTTGGGATGCGCATGGAATAATTTTTATCGATTATCTTGAAAAGGGAAAAACCATCAACAGTGACTATTATATGGCGTTATTTGAGCGTTTGAAGGTCGAAATCGCGACAAAACGGTCCCATATGAAGAAGAAAAAAGTGTTGTTCCACCAAGACAACGCACCGTGCCACAAGTCATTGAGAACGATGGCAAAAATTCTTGGATTGGGCTTCGAATTGCATCCCTATCCACCGTATTCTCCAGATCTGGCCCCCAGCGACTTTTTCTTGTTCTCAGAAAAAAAATTTGGCTGCAATGAAGAGGTGATCGCCGAAACTGAGGCCTATTTTGAGGCAAAACCGAAGGAGTACTACCAAAATGGTATAAAAAAATTGGAAGGTCGTTATAATCGTTGTATCGCTCTTGAAGGGAACTATGTTGAATAATAACAAGTATATACGGTCGAAAGTGCGACTTATGTACGCTTCACCATGGATTGCGTAGAAACATCTTCTAAACACTGCCATCCACAATCAGCCATCTTCTAAATTGTATGTAAATCCATACGTGGTACACATTCAATCAAAAAAGATCGATCAAATACGTATATAATTCAGTTTGACAAAATTTTCTATAGACATAAAATTTTGACAAAATTTTCTATAGAAATAAAACTTTTAACAAAATTTTCTATAGAAATAAAATTTTCAAACACAATTTTATAGAAATAAAATTTTAACAAAATTTTCTATAGAAATAAAATTTTAACAAAAATTTTCTATAGAAATAAAATTTTAACAAAATTTTCTATAGAAATAAAATTTTGACAAAATTGTAAATAGAAATAAAATTTTGACAAAATTTTTTATAGAAATAAAATTTTGGTAGATTATTTTTGGCTCGAGTGGCAACCATGATTATGAACCGATATGGACCAATTTTTGTGTGATTGGAGATCGGCTATATATAATTATAGACCGATAAGGACCAATTTTGGTATGGTTGTCAGCGGCCATATACTAGCACTACGTTCCACATTTGAACCGGATCGGATGAATTTTACTCCTCCAAGACGCTCCGGAGGTCAAATCTGGAGAACGGTTTATATGGGGGCTATATATAATTATGGACCGATGTGGACCAATTTTTGCATGGTTGTTATAGACCATATACCAACACCATGTACAAAATTTCAGCCAGATCGGATGAAATTTGCTTCTCTTTGAGGCTCAGCAAGCCAAATCTGGGGATCGGTTTATATGGGGGCTACATATAATTATGGACTGATATGGAACAATTTTGTATGGTTGTTATAGACCATATACCAACACCATGTACAAAATTTCAGCCAGATCGGATGAAATTTGCTTCTCTTTGAGGCTCCGCAAGCCAAATCTGGGGATCGGTTTATATGGGGGCTATACGTAAAAGTGGACCGATATAGCCCATTTGCAATACCATCCGACCTACGTCAATAACAACTACTTGTGCTAAGTTACAAGTCGATAGCTTGTTTCGTTCGGAAGTTAGCGTGATTTCAACAGACGGACGGACATGCTTAGATCGACTCAGAATTTCACCACGACCCAGAATATATATACTTTATGGGGTGTTAGAGCAATCTTTCGATGTGTTACAAACGGAATGACAAAGTTAATATACCCCCATCCTATGGTGGAGGGTATAAAAACGAATTTTGACAAAAAAAAATGTGTTTTTCTTTTTTAGACCGGGGACTTATCAGCCAACCTGTTACTATTAATCTTTTAATAAAAAAAAATGAATTGATACACTTAACTTTTTAATCAAACTTGGAAGAGTAAGTTAGTTAAAAAATTATGGATATTTTTTTTTAATTTGTAATTGATTTTTTTTTTTTCGAAACAATTAATTTTTGAATCAAACCAAAATTGATTAAAAGATAGGTTATAGATAGTGCCCAGCAAAAAATGGATCAATATTTCAGCAGGATTGTAAGGGAGAGAGGCAGTACCAACTGCTTACAAAACAACCGAATCAGCGCTGATTTTTGTGAGCGATGTCCGGATTTAGAGCAGCTTCTACATAGCGCTGATATAATTGCTCATTTTAATAGAAATATTGCTCAGAAGTGATATATAATTTTGAGTATAGCATTGTTGGCTCGAAGCAAAACAGCACTACCTTTCATGCATCTATACTGCATGAACTCGTTGCAATAACGTAAACGAATGATCTGAAACTAGTTTGATTACTTGTTTACGTTATTGCCATCGATTCATGCAGTGTGGATGCACTGCCTACTTTATTGTATACCAAAAAGCGCAACTAAACGATGCTTAATTAAAACTGTGATTGATACTATAATTTTCGTAATTGAAGACATTTCAATTAAAAAATTAATTGGATCAAGAATTTTTGATTGAATCAGAAAAAAATGTGTAAAAAATCCTTGAATTAACCCTTTCGCTACCGATGTCCTCTTAGAAGGACATTCGAAAAAGACACCAAATTATATTTTCCCACTTAGTTTCGATTTATTTATCGATGTTATTTTAATGTAGAGGCTTTAATCGAAGTAAGCTAAATATGAATATTGTCCATATTGGTAAGGTCTAAAATACATTTTTATAAACTTCTTTAACAACCCAGCAAACAAATTTGGAAGTTCTTTCTAAAGGCACAACTTTAGAAGTACTTCTAAAAATTTTCACCCAAAAATGTTCTTTATTTTAACTGCACAGGAAGTTCATTTGAGTCAATTTTTATGAACTCTTTTCTTTCATATTTTTAATGGGAAATTTAAAAATTGTTTGTTTCAAATAGGTTAAAAGCAGATTAATTTGAATAAAATGGTATAAAATGGATTATTTAAATTTTGCCAAGGAAATTCTAAATCCGTTCTAGAAATCTTGCGATTTTTTGATAATATTTGATGTGAAATGTTCCAGACAAGCGTTAGAATGCATTCAACATCATAAAAAAACTTAAAAAAATTATTTATATGTCAAAGTATCACAAAATTTCCTAATTCAATCCAAAACACTGAATTCGTATCACACCTTAAAAAGTGATGCAAATTCAGTGCAACGAATGTTGAAATGGTGGACTTCCGTCCTATGACAAGCCCATGTTAAATTCACCGCTTCTGCGTCAATTTTGCACCACTTCCGGGTCCAAAAAGAACATTTTCACTACTTTTTTGGCGAAGCTTTTTTTTGCTGGGTTATAATATCAAAATAGTCATGATGGTGAATAGTGTGGACCTCACTCAGATTCCATTAAAGATTTATTAACTTATAAATTTTATATATTTATATATTTTATAAATATTTATATTTTAACCTATTATTTTTTTCAGGTAAATATTTTGCAATAAGGCTTAATTACCATACGTCTGGTAAGTCATTTAATGTCAATAATTACAGCAGATATTTTACATATGTACCCTTCACTTTAATAATGAAGCTATCGACTAAAAATCGAATACATATTGTTTTTGTTTGCACCACTTTGTAGATCTACATTTTGGTACAATCCCAAATCCCTCCAATTTGTTGAATGATACATATAAAGATTACTTTTCCAGACAGACAGACAGACAGACAGACAGACAGACAGACAGACAGACAGACAGACAGACAGACGGATATGGCTAGATCCACTCGGGGGCTGGCGCTGAACATTATTGCCAAAGATACCATGTGTCTATCTCGTCTCTTTCTGGGAATGAGCGTTGTCACAACGAAATTTTATTTTGGACCATTTTTTTCCAAAATAGGATCAATATTCTGTCCGATGGACCAAATTTCTAATTTCGAAGAAAAATGCCTTAAAAAGTAATTTATTGTTGTACATAGGCTTTTATTAAATTAAATGAAGTAAACAAGAAATTACTGAAATGATTTAGCGGTTAACAACAGAATCAAAACGTCGACTTTTCAACTTTTTTTTTAAATTTTGGCAAAATTTTCTAAAAAGATAAAATTTTGGCAAATTTTCTATAAAAATAAAAATTTGGCAACATTTTCTATAGAAATAAAATTTTGGCAAAATTTTCTATAGAAATAAAATATTGGCAAAATTTTCTATGGACATAAAATTTTGGCAAAATTTTATATGGAAATAAAATTTTGGCAAAAATTTTCTATAGAAATAAAATTTTGACAAAATTTTCTATAAAAATAAAATTTTGGCAAAATTTTCTATAGAAATAAAATTTTGGCAAAATTTTCTATACAAATAAAATTTTGGCAAAATTTTTTATAAAAATAAAATTTTGGCAATTTTTTTTTGGAAAAATTATATTTTGGCAAAATATAATTTTTCCAAAGGTCGAATTGTAAAGTCCATTTTAGTTGACATCAAAAATCGAAATTTAATATTGCAACAAGTTTGCTTAAACTTTCGACTTGCACCCATAATTTGATGCGTCAAGTGTTGTTCATATCGGTCCATATTCTTGTATAGTTCAATCCTACTTTTCCACTTCTGTCGTATTTTGAGTATATGGAATAAAATTGTCCATAAAGATATAAAACCTGACCCAAGACCTAAATCGCGAAATTTTCATCAGATTTTTTTGAACACTTAATCGTCCATTGAAATGGTATCTAATTCTATAGACACCATTAAATATGTTAAAAAATTAAAATTCTAAAAAAAATGAATAAATTTGACAAAATTTATGATAATGGACCAAAATTGGTTTTATAAACTGCGAGCTGCACTTTGCACACAAAATTACATAAATAGACAGACCGACATCGCTAAAATGACTCAGAATTTAATTCTAAAACGATCGGTATACTAAACGATTGCTCTCTAAAATATTTTTTTTTTTTTGGAATTCTGAATTGCGGATGAAAATTGCGGATAAAAATTGCGGCTTCAATGCCCCCATGAAGTCAAAACATTAAATCGGGAGATCGGTTTATATGACGGCTATATCAAAACATTGACATCTATATACATCAAATTTAGCACAGCTCTTTATGGACCTAAAACACCTCTGGATTTCCAATTTCTAGAAAATCGGTTAAAAATTGCGGCTTCCATGTCCTCAAGAAGTCAAATCGGGAGATCGGTCTATATGAGGGTATATCGAAACCGGGTCCGATATAGCCCATCTTCGAAGTTTACCTGTTCGAAGACAAAATACGAGTTTCTGCAAAATTTTAGCACAATAGCTTCATTATTGAAGGCTGTAACGTGATTACAACAGACATCTAGGCAGCCTGACTGATCGATATTGCGTTGCGTGTTACAAACGGCATGACAAACTTATTATATTCCCATCACCATCCTATATGGTGGTGGGTATAAAAATGCTGGATACTTCAACTTTGCACTGACGCTCCATGCACTTTATGCCACTAAACTTGAACTTTAAATGTTAGCTGCACTTAATACCAAACATTAAGTTTTGAATTTTATTTAAAACAACTATATTCCCTCTATATTTACTACTCAGACATCCTGAATCCAAAACCGCTAAAACGTTTTCACACACCAACACCCATACACTCACACATATACCATCACCACATCGATTGCACGGCGCATTAAAATTCAGCCAAGGTAAACAATGTGGCGAGGTTTTAGGGTTGCAATTTAAAGTGTTTGTGTGTTTGTATGTGTGTGTGTGGTGGCATTGTGTTGGTGTTGCCTTTAAGACGTGTGTAAATTTGTGGAATTTTCACTGGTATTCACTTCCCGTACACTAGCGAGCGTTAAACGGATATCAACCATTTTTCAACTTCTTTCACAGCACTTCTTGAAAATGAGGTAAGAGCTCATTCGCACTAGTTTTACACACACACACATACACACTAGCAGAGCAATGCGTAAGTTTTGGTATGAATGTATATGAAAGAGTATATACAGTATGATATGGAGGTGCGAGTAGGTTTAGGAGGCCTTTTCACGCTGAAGAAAATATAGCCGCGAGGCAAAAGATTTCTTGTCCTTAAAACAGTAATGAGATTTTTGCTTGACATAGAAAACGCATTTCTCTGACATAAAGTTTTTATACCCACCACCATAGAATGGGGTATAATAAGTTTGTCAATCCGTTTGTTCCACATCGAAATGTAAAAATGTCCGACTATATGACGTATATATATTCTTGATCAGGGAGAAATTGTAAGACGATACAAGCATGTCCGTCTGTCTATCTGTTGCAATCACGCTACAATCTTAAATAATGGAGCTATCGCCCTGAAATTTGGCACAGATTCGTTTTTTGTCTGCACGCAGGCCAAGTTCGAAGATGTGCTATATCGCTCTAGGTTTTGATATAGCTCCCACATAAATCGATCCCCCGATTTGGGGTCTTGGGCTTCTAGAAACCATAGTTTTTATCCGATTTGTCTGAAATTGGAAATCTAGAGGTATTTTAGAACCACAAATAGGTGTGCCGAAAATGGTGTGTATCGGTCCATGTTTTGGTATAGCCCCCTTACGGGAGCCAACATGGTGCAATGGTTAGCATGACCGCCTAGCATACACAAGGTAGTGGACTCGATTCCTGCTTCGACCGAACACCAAAAAGTTTTTCAGCGGTGTATTATCTCATCTCAGTAATGCTGGTGACATTTTTGGGGGTTTCAAAGCTTCTCTCAGTGGTTTCACTGCAATGTGGAATGCCGTTCGGACTTGGCTATAAAAAGGAGGTCCCTTGTCATTGAGCTTAACATGGAATCGGGCAGCACTCAGTGGTAAGAAATAAGTTCACCAATGTGGTATCACAATAGACTGAATAGTCTAAGTGAGCCTGATACACCTAACCTAACCTAACCATAGCCCCCTTACACAGAAAAAATGTTTACGAAAAATTTTCCAATTAAAGTCTTAATTGATTTTTAACAAATATTCAACAAAAATTTAATTGGTCCAACAAATTTTTTAATTGAAACAAAAATCAATCACAAAAGTTAATAGCATCAATTAATTTTTTAATTGGATCACTTAATTTTTTATTAACTTTCAATCAATTGTTTAACTGATACTATCATTTCTGTGATTGAAGACATTTCAATTAAAAAATTAATTGGATCGATTAATTTTGTGAATGAATCAGAAAAAAAAAATTTGTGTGTACAGACCGATCTCCTGATTTTATTTCTTGGGCTTCTAGAAACCGTATTTGCCATCGGATTTGACTCAAATTTTAAATCTAGAAGTATTTTAAAATCACAATTAGTTCTGCCCAAAATGTTGAGTACACTGAAAAAAGTATTGTCGTGTGGTCAAATATTTCATGTCTTTAAAATACGAATATAAAGTTTTTTCCTTGTCCAAAAATCGATAAACTTTTCAATGAAGTCGTATTGTCCTTATAATTAAGTGATTTGACTTAAAAATGGATATCATAACATGAAAGAAACAATTTTTGGGCTAAAGTCAACTTGACATTAATAATTCAGAAAAATTCTTTAAAATTAATGAAATTGTCTTAAAATTTGTTGTCTTTTTATACCCACCACCATAGGATGGGGGGTTTATTAACTTTGTCATTCCGTTTGTAACACATCGAAATATTGCTCTAAGACCCCATAAAGTATATATATTCTGGGTCGTGGTGAAATTCTGAGTCGATCTGAGCATGTCCGTCCGTCCGTCCGTCCGTCCGTCCGTCTGTTGAAATCACGCTAACTTCCGAACGAAACAAGCTATCGGCTTGAAACTTGGCACAAGTAGTTGTTATTGATGTAGGTCCGATGGTATTGCAAATGGGCCATATCGGTCCACTTTTACGTATAGCCCCCATATAAACGGACCCCAAAATTTGGCTTGCGAGGCCTCTAAGAGAAGCAAGTTTCATCCGATCCGGCTGAAATTTGGTACATGGTGTTAGTATATGGTCTCTAACAACCATGCAAAAATTGGTCCACATCGGTCTATAATTATATATAGCCCCCATATAAACCGATCCCCCGATTTGGCTTGCGAGGCCCCTAAGAGAAGCAAATTTCATCCGATCCGGCTGAAATTTGGTACATGGTGTTAGTATATGGTCTCTAACAACCATGCAAAAATTGGTCCACATCGGTCCATAATTATATATAGCCCCCATATAAACCGATCCCCCGATTTGGCTTGCGAGGCCCCTAAGAGAAGCAAATTTCATCCGATCCGGCTGAAATTTGGTACATGGTGTCAGTATATGGTCTCTAACAACCATGCAAAATTTGGTCGAAATCGGTCCATAATTATATATAGCCCCCATATAAACCGATCCCCCGATTTGGCTTGCGAGGCCTCTAAGAGAAGCAAATTTCATCCGATCCGGCTGAAATTTGGTACGTGATGTTAGTATATGGTCTCTAACAACCATGCAAAATTTGGTCCACATCGGTTCATAATTATATATAGCCCCCATATAAACCGATCACCAGATTTGACCTCCGGAACCTCTTGGAAGACCAAAATTCATCTGATTCAGTTGAAATTTGGTACGTGGTGTTAATATATGGCCTCAAACTCCCATGCAAAAATTGGTCGATATCGGTCCATAATTATATATAGGCCCCATATAAACCGATCCCCAGATTTGACCTCCAGAGCCCCTTGGAAGAGCAAAATTCTTCCCATTCGGTTGAAATTTGGTACGTGATGTTAGTATATGGTATCCAACAACCATGCAGGAATTGGTTCCTATCAGTCCATAATTATATATAGCTTCCATATAAACCGATCCCCAGATTTGACCTCCGGTGCCTTTTGGAGAAGCAAAATTCATCCGATCTGCTTGAAATTTGGTACGTGGTGGTAGTATATGATATTTAACAACCATGTCAAAAGTGGTCCATATCACTCCATAATCGTACATAGCCCCATATAAACCGATCCCGAGATTTGGTTTTGGAACCTCTTGGAGGAGCAAATTTCATCCGAGTGAGTTGAAATTTGGTACATTGTGCTAGTATATGGCCGTTAACAACCATGCCTAACTAGGTCCATATCGGTCTATAGTTATATATGGCGCTCAGATAAATCGATCCCCAATCACACGAAAATTGGTCCATATCAAGTTCATAATTGTATATAGCCCCCATATAAGCGACCCCCATATTTCAATTCTGGCTCTCTGCGTACAAAAAGTCCATATCTATTCGTAATTATTTGTAGACTTAACTATACATAACTTTTTTGTCTAATATATACCATGTATGGACTAAATCACAATTTAGAAAACGATGTTAAGAATTTTTAAGATACCACAACCCAAGTAATTCGATTGTGGATGACAGTCTTTCGTAGAAGTTTCTACGCAATCCATGGTGGTGGGTACATAAGATTCGGCCTGGCCGAACTTGCGGCCGTATATACTTGTTCTTGACTACAAAGCAAAAAATCGTCAAATACAGGACATGTTTTTCAACACTTTATTTTAAAGACGTTTTTTACTTGAAACGTACCATAAATTCTACTGGAAGTCGAGTCTGAATTTGGAAAATAAAATTGTCGTTAACTCGTTTGTAAAGGACTTTGATAGCATATGAAGAAAACAAGTAAGGAAAGTCTAAAGTCGGACGGTGCCGCCAATTTAAACCCGGTACCACCTTGCAGATCTAAAATTTCGATATCATATCACATCCGTCAAATGTGTTGGGGGCTATATACAAAGGTTTGTCCCAAATACATACATTCAAATATCACTCGATCTGGACAGAATTTGGTAGACTTCTACAAAATCTATAGACTCAAAATTTAAGTCGACTAATGCACTAGGGTGGAACACAATATTAGTAATTTATACCCTGTTCCACAGTGTGGCGCAGGGTATAAATATGTGAAACATTTAAATCTGAAGCAATTTAAGGAAACTTCGCAAAAGTTTATTTATGATTTATCACTCGATAGAAATTTATTAGAAGTTTAGGAAAATTAGAGTCATTTTTACAAGTTTTCGACTAAGCAGTGGCGATTTTACAAGCAAAATGTTGATATTTTGACCATTTTTGTCGAAATCAGAAAAACATATATATGGGAGCTATATCTAAATCTGAACCGATTTCAACCAAATTTGGCACGCATAGCAACAATGCTAATTCTACTCCCTGTGCAAAATTTCAACTAAATTGGAGTTAAAAATTTGCCTCTGTGGTCATATGAGTGTAAATCGGGCGAAAGCTATATATGGGAGCTATATCTAAATCTGAACCGATTTCAACCAAATTTGGCACGCATAATAACAATGCTAATTCTACTCCCTGTGCAAAATTTCAACTAAATCGGAGTTAAAAAATTTGCCTCTGTGGTCATATGAGTGTAAATCGGGCGAAAGCTATATATGGGAGATATATCTAAATCTGAACCGCTTTCAACCAAATTTGGCACGCATAGCAACAATGCTAATTCTACTCCCTGTGCAAAATTTCAACTAAATCGGACCTAAAAATTGGCCTCTGTGGTCATATGAGTGTAAATCGGCCGAAAGCTATATATGGGAGCTTTATCTAAATCTGAACCGATTTCAACAAAATTTGGCACGCATAGCTACAATGCTAATTCTACTCCCTGTGCAAAATTTCAACCAAATTAGTGTAAAACTCTGGCTTCTGGGACCGTATTAGTCCATATCGGGCGAAAGATATATATGGGAGCTATATCTAAATCTGAACCGATTTCAATAAAATTTGACGCACTTGACTATAGTACTAATTGTTTTTCTTGTGCAAAATTTTAAGCAAATTAGGGTAAAACTCTGGCTTCTGGGGCCATATAAGTCCATATCGGGCGAAATATATATATGGGAGCTATATCTAAATCTGAACCGATTTCAAAAAAATTTGGCACGCATAGCTACAATGCTAATTCTACTCCCTGTGCAAAATTTCAACCAAATTGGGGTAAAACTCTGGCTTCTGGGACCGTATTAGTCCATATCGGGCGAATGATATATATGGGAGCTATATCTAAATCTGATCCGATTTCAATAAAATTTGGCACACTTGACTATAGTACTAATTGTTCTTCCTGCGCAAAATTTTAAACAAATTAGGGTAAAACTTTGGCTTCTGGGGCCATATAAGTCCATATCGGGCGAAATATATATATGGGAGCTATATCTAAATCTGAACCGATTTCTTCCAAAATCAATAGGGTTCTATTGTGATCCAAAACACATACTTGTGCCAAATTGTCGATTGGACTAAAACTGCGACCTAGACTTTGATTACAAAAATGTGTTCAAGGACAGACGGACATGGCTATATCGACTCAGGAGTCGACCCTGAGCATTTTTGCCAAAGACACCATGTGTCTATCTCGTCTCCTTCTGGGTGAAACATTAAAATATGGTTCTTAGAAGCAAGTACACAAAACCCAAATTTAAAAGAGAATCCGCTTCTTTGGCTCGGAATCAATACCAACATTTTTAAAGTAAAGACAAAATCTTTGGAACTGGGCATGCTTTTTTTCTGTGTATCGGTCCATGTTTTGGTATAGCCCCCATATAAACCGTTCCCCCGATTTGAGGTCTTGGGCTTCTAGAAACCGTAGTTTTTATCCGATTTGTCTGAAATTGGAAATCTAGAGAGGTATTTTAGAACCACAAATAGATGTGCCGAAAATGGTGCCTATCGGTCCATGTTTTGGTATAGCCGCCATATAGACCGAACTCCCGATTTTATTTCGTGGGCTTCTAGAAACCGCATTTTCAATTCGATTTGACTGAAATTAGAAATCTAGAGGTATTTTAGCAAATCTGGAGGTATTTTAGGTGTGTTGAAAATGGGGTGTATTATTTGGTATATGCGCCATATATGTTAGACCGGTCTCCCGATTTTACCTCTTGGGTTTCTAGTGTTCTTAGTTGGAATCTTCAAATTTATCTTCTAGAAGCGTAATGATGATCTGCTGAGGAGAAGTTCAAGCACCCATCTTCTACCAAAATCTATAAGATCCACACTCTTCCTCTAGAGAAACCAACGAACACATTGTATTCAACATTATTTAAACGTATGCACTATTTAATCGTTCTAATAGAAACCATCCCGTGAAAAGGCCTTTGATAACCAAACCCTTTATGGTTAGTGCATAGAGGTGCGTATAATGCTGATTTTAAGCTAAAACGATGCTTTTTTTTATCCGCTACCGCTTCTGCTTAGGGCAGATAACTTTTAGACAGGATTACCGACGTTCCATGGAACATTTGTAAATGTCTTAACGAGAAAAATGTCCCAGTTTTACATTTTGTGCTGCTATTTAGTAAAGTAAATACTTCATGAATTGTAAATTATAACGAGAGTAAGCGGCAAAAGCATACCACGACAATGTGTGTCACATCCTTAAGGATGTCCTAAATAACTGAATTTTTAAAAGAATTTCAAAAGGATATGTATGAGTGTATGTGTGTGCGAGCGAGTATAGTTGTGAGCTTTAGCGTTTAGTCAGGTGACGATGATGATGATGACGATGATAGTGGATGGTGATTGTAATGACGATGGCTCTGATACTTATGCTGATGACGACAATGAAGAGTTTACGGCAATAATGTTGCAACAAGTACGTGATACTAAGGGAACATTTTGTTTGTCTCACAAACGTTAGCGGGTATATTAAAACATTAAAATCCATTAATTTTGCAGTTTATAATATTAACTTTCCATAATCTAAGAATAAAAGACAAATATTGTGGTTAATAGGTAATTTTTAGATACAGCTAATGGGTTTTATTAGATTTAATTATAAGATTAGTTTATTTAATAGAATTACCAAGCTTCGTTTAAATTCGTGATAGTACATACCTTATGACATACTTAAGAATATGATAAACAGTGTTTTATAAGTGCATATACTGTAAAAATATTTTTTTAAGCGTGAAGAGGCGATTTTCCGAAACTTTTTAAAAAAAAATTTCTATATGAATAAAATTTTGACAACATTATCTATAGCAATAAAATTTTGTTAAAAGTTTCCTTAGAAATAAAATTTTGACAAAATTTTCGTTAGGAATAAAATGTTGACAAAATTTTCAATATAAATAAAATTTTGGCAAAATTCTCTGTAGAAATTCTCGTTAGAAATAAAATTTTGACAACATTTGCGTTAGAAATAACATTTTGACAACATTTTCTTTAGAAATAAAATTTTGACAAAATTTTCGTTAGTAACAAAATGTTGACAAATTTTTCGTTAGAAATACAATTTTGACAAAATTTTCGTTAGAAATGAAATTTTGACAAAATTTTTGTTCGAAATAAAATTTTGACAAAATTTTTGTTCGAAATAAAATTTTGACAAAATTTTTGTTCGAAATAAAATTTTGACAAAATTTTCGTTAGAAATAAAATTTTGACAAATTTTTCGTTAGAAATACAATTTTGACAAAATTATCGTTAGAAATGAAATTTTGACAAAATTTTTGTTCGAAATAAAATTTTGACAAAATTTTTGTTCGAAATAAAATTTTGACAAAATTTTCGTTAGAAATAAAATTTTGACAAAATTTTCGTTCGAAATAAAATTTTGACAAATTTTCTATAGAAATAAAATTTTGGCAAAATTTTCGTTAGAAATAAAATTTTGACAAAATTTTCGTTAGAAATAAAATGTTGACAACATTTTCGTTAGAAATAAAATTTTGACAAAATTTTCGTTAGTAACAAAATGTTGACAAATTTTTCGATAGAAATACAATTTTGACAAAATTTTCGTTAGAAATGAAATTTTGACAAAATTTTTGTTCGAAATAAAATTTTGACAAAATTTTTGTTCGAAATAAAATTTTGACAAAATTTTCGTTAGAAATAACATTTTGACAAAATTTTCGTTCGAAATAAAATTTTGACAAAATTTTCGTTCGAAATAAAATTTTGACAAATTTTCTATAGAAATAAAATTTTGGCAAAATTTTCGTTAGAAATAAAATTTTGACAAAATTTTCGTTAGAAATAAAATTTTGACAAAATTTTCGTTAGAAATAAAATTTTTAAAAAATTTTCGTTAGAAATAAAATTTTGATAACATTTTCGTTAGAAATAAAATTTTGACAACATTTTCGTTAGAAATAAAATTATGACAACATTTTCGTTAGAAATAAAATTTTGACAAAATTTTCGTTAGAAATAAAATTTTGACAAAATTTTCAATAGAAATAAAATTTTGACAAAATTTTCGTTAGAAATAAAATTTTGACAAAATTTTCTTAGAAATAAAATTTTGTTAAACGTTTCCTTTTGTTAAAAGTTTCCTTAGAAATAAAATTTTGACAAAATTTTCGTTAGGAATAAAATTTTGGCAAAATTCTCTGTAGAAATTTTCGTTAGAAATAAAATTTTGGCAACATTTGCGTTAGAAATAAAATTTTGACAACATTTTCTGTAGAAATAAAATTTTGACAAAATTTTCGTTAGAAACAAAATGTTGACAAAATTTTCAATATAAATAAAATTTTGGCAAAATTTTCTTTAGAAATAAAATTTTTACAACATTTTCGTTAGAAATAAAATTTTGACAAAATTTTCGTTAGAAATAAAATTTTGACAAAATTTTCGTTAGAAATAAAATTTTGACAACATTTTCGTTAGAAATAAAATTTTGACAACATTTTCGTTAGAAATAAAATTTTGACAACATTTTCTTAGAAATAAAGTTTTTTTAAACGTTTCCTTTTGTTAAAAGTTTCCTTAGAAAAAAAGTTTTGACAAAATTTTCGTTAGGAATAAAATTTTGGCAAAATTCTCTGTAGAAATTTTCGTTAGAAATAAAATTTTGACAGCATTTTCGTTAGAAATAAAATTTTGACAAAATTTTCGTTAGGAATTCAATTTTTACAAAATTTTCTATAGAATTAAAATTTTCTAGAGAAATAAAATTTTGACAAATTTTCTTAGAAATAAAATTTTGTTAAAAGTTTCCTTTTGTTAAGAGTTTCCTTAGAAATAAAATTTTGACAAAATTTTCGTCAGGAATAAAATGTTGACAAAATTTTCAATATAAATAAAATTTTGGCAAAATTCTCTGTAGAAATTTTCGTTAGAAATAAAATTTTAACAACATTTGCGTTAGAAATAAAATTTTGACAACATTTTCTGTAGAAATAAAATTTTGACAAAATTTTCTATAGAAAAAAAATTTGACAAAATTTTCGTTAGAAATAAAATTTTGACAAATTTTCTATAGAAATAAAATTTTGACAAAATTTTCAATAGAAATAAAATTTTGACAAAATTTTCCTTAGAAATAAAATTTTTACACAATTTTCGTTAGGAATAAAATTTTGACAAAATTTTCGTTAGAAATAAAATGTTGACAAAATTTTCAATATAAATAAAATTTTGACAAAATTTTCGTTAGAAAAAAAATTTTGACAACATTTTCGTTAGAAATAAAGTTTTGACAACATTTTCGTTAGAAATAAAATTTTGACAAAATTTTCGTTAGAAATAAAATTTTGACAAAATTTTCGTTAAAAATAAAATTTTGACAACATTTTCGTTAGAAATACAATTTTGACAACATTTTCGTTAGAAATAAATTTTTGACAAAATTTTCGTTAGGAATTCAATTTTTACAAAATTTTCTATAGAATTAAAATTTTTTAGAGATATAAAATTTTGACAAAATTTTCTTAGATTTAAAATTTTGACAAAATTTTCTGTAGAAATAAATTGTTAATTAAAAATTTCTATAAAAATAAATGTTTGTCCAAATTTTCTACACCCTCAAAAAAGATCTCTTCTATAACATATACCCCAAACACAAGCACATATATATTTTCAATAGAAATAAAATATTGTTTGTATTGTTCAAACATATTATGTTTCACCTTAGGGCATACACTGGTAGAAAAAAATGTTTATGAAATGTTCCTTGTATGAATATATTTTTAAGGCGCCAATTGGTTACTTCCATTATTTAACTTGCAGCATACTCTCTAGGTCTCTCTTTCTAAACACATATAGTTTATAGGCTATTTCTATTTCTATTTCCACCATAGGATGGGGGGTATATTAACTTTGTCATTCCGTTTGTTATACCTCGAAATATTGCTCTAACGCTTCATAAAGTATATATATTCTGGGTCGTGGTGAAATTCTGAGTCGAGCTAAGCATGTCCATCCGTCTGTTGAAGTCACGCTAACTTCCGAACGAAACAAGCTATCGACTTGAAACTTGGCACAAGTAGTTCTTATCGATGTAGGTCGGATGGTATTGCAAATGGACCCTATCGGTCCACTTTTACGTATAGCCCCCATATAAACCAATCCCCAGATTTAGATTGCGGAGCCTCAAGGAGAAGCAAATTTCGTCCGATCCGGCTGAAATTTGGTATATGATGTTGGTATATGGGCTTTAACAACCATACAAAAATTGGTCCATATCGGTTCATAACTATATATAGCCCCCCATATAAACCTATCCCCAGATTTAGCCTCTAAGAGAAGCAAATTTCATCCGATCCGGCTTAAAATTAATACATGGTGTAAGCATATGGTCTCTAACAACCATACAAACATTGGTTCATATCGGTTCATAATTATACCCGGAGCCTCTTGGAGGAGCAAAATTCATTTGATCCCCCAAATAAACCTATCCCCAGATTTGGCTTGCGGAGCCTCTAAGAGAAGCAAATTTCATCCGATCCGGCTTAAAGTTAATACATGGTGTAAGCATATGGTCTCTAACAACCATACAAACATTGGTTCGTATCGGTTCATAATTATACCCGGAGCCTCTTGGAGGAGCAAAATTCATTTGATCCGGTTGAAATTTGGTACGTGGTGTAAGTATATGGTCTCTAGCAACCATGCCATAATTGGTCCATATCGGTTAATAATTATATATAGTCCAGATTTGAACTCCGGAGCCTCTTGAAGGAGCAAAATTCATCCGATCCGTTTGAAATTTGGTACATTTCGCTAGTGTATGTCCGATAACAACTGTGCCAAAATTGGTCCATATCGATCTATATTAAATATATATAGCCCCCAAATAAAACAATTCCTCAAACACATAAAAATCACGATTGCCCCTCGAGCCAAAAATAATCTACCACAATGTTATTGACATAGAAAATGTTGTCAACATTGTATATTGCCATAAAAATTTGTCAAAATGTTATTTCTATAGAAAATTTTGTCAAAATTTTAGTTCTATAGAAAATTTTGTCAAAATTTTATTTCTATAGAAAATTTTGTCAAAATTTTATTTCTGCAGAAAATTTTGTCAAAATATTATTTCTATAGAAAATTTATGAAGCGTTTCATAGTTGGAGAGGAATATTTTGCAAAATCTTCCAAAACATCAATAACCCAGCAAAAGAAGCGTCGCCAAAAAAGTAATGAAAATGTTCTTTTTGGATCCGGAAGTGGTGCAAAATTGACGCAGAAGCGATGAATTTAACATGGGCTTATCATAGGACGGAAGTCCTCCATTTCAACAGCCGTTGCACTGAATTTGCATCACTTCGTTAGGTGTGATCCGAATTCAATGTTTTGGATGTAAATTAAAAAATTCTGTGATATTTTGTAAAATAAATAATTTTTATAATTTTTTATAATTTTTAATGGATTCTAACGCATCTCGGAAACATTTGACCTCAAATATTTTCAAAAATTCACAATTTTTTCAGATTGTATTTAGCATTTTTTTCGACAATATTTAAATGATTTGTACCATTTTATGAATTCTTACTCCGTTTTTAACGTATTTGAAACAAAAAAAGTTAAAATTACCCATTAAAAGTATGAAAAAAAAACAAGTTATAAAAATTTAATTAAAAGAACCTCCTGGGTAGTTAAAATAAAGAACATCATTGGGAGTGCATCTTCTGGAAGTGATTTTAAAGTTGTGCCGTTGGAAGAACTTCCAATTTTTTTTCTGGGAATTCTACCAATCTACCAAACAGTACAAAATCTGCCATGTTTGGTAGACTCGTGTTTATAATTGTATATAGCCACCATGTAAAGCGACCCCCATATTGCAATTCTGGCTTTATAATTACCGCACAAGTGTTCATATCGGTTCGCAATAATTTCTTCCCTATATATAGCGGTCAAGAACTGAATATATACGTATTTATTCGGCCCTTGTTTTGCCTAATATATATCCCGCATAGACTAACTCACAATTTAAAAGATGATGTTAAGAAGTTTTAAGATGCTTTGCCATCGGCCGCAACCCAAGTAATTCAATTGTGGATGACCGTCTTTAGTAGAAGTTTCTACGCAATCCATGGTGGAGGGTACATACGATTCGGCCTCGCAGTGGAAAATTCCAATATGTCGATTTGTAAATTCTCTTTACAATCTCTAGTTAGTCCCTATTCGACAAAGGGAAGTGCCATTGCGGATATCACCTCTTCAAAAGAACTTCAAGGCACACCATTTCAATTTCTTAGTTGAGCAGACACATGCAGCAGCCGTCAGCATTATGCTTAGAGCATTAAAATTATTGCATCCTAATAGAACTACTTAAGATGGGTTAAGGCCATAGCAATGAAAAGAAATCAGCTTCTGCAGAAAAGGGAATAGATAATGCACTTAAATGTAATTTCGTTGTAAACATTTCGTCTCTTTGCCTCTTGCGTTTGTCGGTCCCTATGTCGCAGGATAAAAAAGCAAAAACTGTTTTTATTTTCTTTAAATGGGTTTTTACGTCTCAGATTGTTGGAGAGTGAATGAAATTTGTAACAAAATGAGCAAAATTCTGAGGCATAGGGACAACGTACAAATAATTTGTTTGTATGTTCATTGAGAAAAGAAACTTTTCTAAGTATAACTGCAATCGAGTAACTGCATTGAGTAGGTATGAAAATGAGGGATTTGTTCAATGATTTATGTCTGGTGGTGTTAGTCCTCGTTCGAAGCATACATATGGAAAAGGATGCTGGGATTTAGAAAGATTCTTGACTTACAGAATCATTGATTGCGACTCAGATCCTTAGACACCATAGAAATATGGTCCAGCAAAAAGGTTCAAGACATTGGTAAATACAGGACACATAGCGAACCATTAAAAATAAATGAAGAAACATTGGGCAAATCAATGGCATTACCTTATTATCAAGAAGCCCATGACTGATGTGCAAATTCATTACGCTAGAAAATCTGTCCTGGTAAATTGGAACCCGAAAACAGTTTCTTGAAGGAAATAATCTTTACAACGATTGATCGATTATCAATATAGGAATGGCACTGTGCGCAACGAATATCTCCTTGTCCCAACCATTAGTAGTACACTTAGCTACTGGTCAGCACGGTTGCCGCAGTTGGTAAAATTCTACAAGATTTTTTACTGTTTGCTGGACTGGTAGAATTCTTATTGTTTTGGTAGATTTCTCATATTCCTCTCCAATTAAAATGTACTTCAATTTTGTATGGAAACACAATTTTGACAAAATTTTCTATAGAAATACAATCTTGACAAAATTTTCTATAGAAATACAATTTTGACAAAATTTTCTATTTTTTCTATAGAAACTTAGGTTAGGTTAGGTTAGGTGGCAGCCCTATGTATCAGGCTCACTTAGACTATTCAGTCCATTGTGATACCACATTGGTGAACTTCTCTCTTATCACTGAGTGCTGTCCGATTCCATGTTAAGCTCAATGACAAGGGACCTCCTTTTTATAGCCGAGTCCGAACGGCGTTCCACATTACAGTGAAACCACTTAGAGAAGCTTTGAAACCCTCAGAAATGTCACCAGCATTACTGAGATGGGATAATCCACCGCTGAAAAACGTTTTGGTGTTCGGTCGAAGCAGGAATCGAACCCACGACCTTGTGTATGCAAGGCGGGCATGCTAACCATTGCACCACGGTGGCTCCCTATAGAAACTTAACAAATATAATAAAATAAAATGTTGACAAAATTTTCTATAGAAATAAAATTTTGACTACATTTTCTATGGAAATAAAATTTTGACTACATTTTCTATGGAAATAAAATTTTGACAAGATTTTCTATAAAAAATAAAATTTTGACAAAATATAAATAGAAATAATATTTTGACAATATTTTCTATAGAAATAAAATTTTGACAAAATTTTCTATAGAAATAAAACTTTGACAAAATATTCTATAAAAATACATTTTTGACAAAATTTTTTATAGAAATAATTTTTTTTTTATCTCAGCTTAAAGCCATGCATTGACTAAACTACAAGTGTAGCTTAACCAACAGAGGAAAAGTATGCTTGTCAAATTTATTTGGGCAAAGCCCTATAGACTGCAAGATGTTTGGATGTACAGCTGTTTCGGAATTACCACATTCCTCATCAGCATCCTCTACTTGCAGCAAAACTATCAACCAATTATCAGAATAAATTCGGGTAATTCACTCAACCCAACGTGAACTACACTTGAACTTCCCGAAAAAGGGTTTGATAGTCGGCTACTGCCTAAACAAATTTGCCAGCATATCTCTTTTCCTTTGCCAAACAATAAAAAAAAAAAAAAAAAAAAAAAAAAAAACAACAATAACGATTGAAGAGAAGCCAACAATAACAAACAAAACGAAATAAAATTTTGATAAAATTTTCTGTAGAAATAAAATTTTGATAATATTTTCTGTAGAAATAAAAATTTTGCCAAAATTTGCTATAGAAATATGATATTGACAAAATTTTTTATATAGAAATCAAATGTTGACAACATTTTCTGTAGAAAAAAATTGCTAAAATTTTCTATAGAAATAAAATGTTGACAAAATTTTCTATAAAAATAAAATGTTGGCAAAATTTTGTATATTTTCTATAGAAAGAAAACAAAGATAATAAAATTTTCACAAAATTTTTTTTTATAGAAATAAAATTTTAAAAAAGTTTTCTATCGAAATAAAATTTTGACAAAATTTTTTATGGAAATCAAATTTTGATAAAATTTTCGATATAAATAAACTTTTGACCAAATAAGTTGGAAACTTGTAACAAAATTACTTAAATTTCCCTATACCTCTATCGTCCGATAAAACATAAAATGGCTTAAGATATTTCCTACACTTGAGCTCTATATTTTTTATAGAAAGAAAACAAATATAATAAAATTTCCACAAAAATTTTTATAGAAATAAAATTTTGACAAAATTTTCTATCGAAATAAAGTTTTGGCAAAATTTTTTATAGAAATAAAATTTTGACAGAATTTTCTATAGAAATAAAATTTGTACAAACTTTTCTATCGAAATAATATTTTGACAAACTTTTTTATAGAAATAAAATGTTGACAAAATTTGCTATAAAAATAAAATTTTGGCAAAAATTTTTATAGAAAAAAAAATCTATAAATTTTCTATAAAAATAAAATTTTGACAAAATTTTCGATATATGTTAAAAAAAACAAGTATAAACGGCCGCAAGTTCGGCCAGGCCGAATCTTATGTACCCACCACCATGGATTGCGTAGAAACTTCTACGAAAGACTGTCATCCACAATCGAATTACTTGGGTTGTGGTATCTTAAAACTTCTTATTCCTGCATGGTTGTTGGATACCATATACTAACATCACGTACCAAATTTCAACCGAATGGGAAGTATTTTGCTCTTCCAAGGGGCTCTGGAGGTCAAATCTGGGGATCGGTTTATATGGGGCCTATATATAATTATGGACCGATATCGACCAATTTTTGCATGGGAGTTTGAGGCCATATATTAACACCACGTACCAAATTTCAACTGAATCAGATGAATTTTGGTCTTCCAAGAGGTTCCGGAGGTCAAATCTGGTGATCGGTTTATATGGGGGCTATATATAATTATGAGCCGATGTGGACCAATTTTTGCATGGTTGTTAGAGACCATATACTAACATCACGTACCAATTTTCAGCCATATCGGATGAAATTTGCTTCTCTTAGAGGCCTCGCAAGCCAAATCGGGGGATCGGTTTATATGGGGGCTATATATAATTATGGACCGATGTGGACCAATTTTTGCATGGTTGTTAGAGACCATGTACTGACACCATGTACCAAATTTCAGCCGGATCGGATGAAATTTGCTTCTCTTAGAGGCCTCGCAAGCCAAATCGGGGGATCGGTTTATATGGGGGCTATATATAATTATGGACCGATGTGGACCAATTTTTGAATGGTTGTTAGAGACCATATACTGACACCATGTACCAAATTTCAGCCGGATCGGATGAAATTTGCTTCTCTTAGGGGCCTCGCAAGCCAAATCGGGGGATCGGTTTATATGGGGGCTATATATAATTATGGACCGATGTGGACCAATTTTTGCATGGTTGTTAGAGACCATATACTAACACCATGTACCAAATTTCAGCCGGATCGGATGAAATTTGCTTCTCTTAGGGGCCTCGCAAGCCAAATCGGGGGATCGGTTTATATGGGGGCTATATATAATTATGGACCGATGTGGACCAATTTTTGCATGGTTGTTAGAGACCATATACTAACACCATGTACCAAATTTCAGCCGGATCGGATGAAATTTGCTTCTCTTAGAGGCCTCGCAAGCCAAATTTTGGGGTCCGTTTATATGGGGGCTATACGTAAAAGTGGACCGATATGGCCCATTTGCAATACCATCCGACCTACATCAATAACAACTACTTGTGCCAAGTTTCAAGTCGATAGCTTGTTTCGTTCGGAAGTTAGCGTGATTTCAACAGACGGACGGACGGACGGACGGACGGACGGACGGACGGACGGACGGACGGACGGACATGCTCAGATCGACTCAGAATTTCACCACGACCCAGAATATATATACTTTATGGGGTCTTAGAGCAATATTTCGATGTGTTACAAACGGAATGACAAAGTTAATATACCCCCCATCCTATGGTGGTGGGTATAAAAATTGACAAAATAAGTTGGAAACTTGTACTTGGTCTCCGCCCCAGGACATTAGCCGATGTACATTTTTGTTTAAAGATTTTGTAGAATTGTAAAAAATTTAGTCCAAGTCGATTCACATTTGGATATATGCATATGGGAGATTTTGGTGGCCATTTTTCATAGACATTAAGGAACTTCCTTTTTAAGCAAATCGTGGTTGATTGGCACAGAGTCCTCTTGGAATATCCATCCTCTGCTGCCAACAGTTTTTCTGCCTAGAACTTGAATACTGTTGGAAGCACATTTTCCCACCCAAATGTCGATGAACATGTGCGGGGAGCAACCAACGGCCGTTATGGCAGCCCACCCCATTACCATTGGCGACATTTGAGTTCTGGTGGGGTGCATGTTTATGCGAGCAAAATTTTTACGACTCTGACTCCAGTCAAATCTTCAGATTCCAACTGCAAGACTTCGGTTTTCCACAGCCCTGGTGGAAATCGTTGTTGGAAAAATGCCTTACAATATTTGTTAACAAGTCTACTTTTTAATGATCCTTAAAATTTCTTTCCCTACCTCGTATGATACCAACACCGCCCCACAGATTATTTGCATTTAAGGAAAACTCAGCTCGCATTGAGGAGGTTGAGAAATGTTGAAAAGTTCTTAGTTTTTTATGTACGCATATTATCCTTTGCTAACAAATAATTCAAGTGAAAGCTTCAATCATTCAGCCAGTGTTAACAGTGTGTAAATATTCCAAGTAACTGAAATGAGAATTCTGCTGAAACATATGCGAGCTATTTTTATTTCTAGGTCTTCATCTCATCAATCGTTCACCTCACTTCGAACTAATGCTCCACTAGTAGTTTATAGAAATGGGAATGCATTAAATATTTGCTTGTCATGATGAACAATGTAAGAAGAGTAAAGAGCATATTCTAACCACATTTTAGTCCTCAGTCTATCCAGGTTATTTTATATTTGATCATTAAATGAAGAATGAGGTTGAACGCAAAAGCACTCTCGTATTCCAACCACATAATAAGGAATTTCTTATTCACACATTAGCTTCAATCAGACAAGGAAAAATTTCTTGTTTTAATGCACTTAGAAATCCACTAATGAATGTAATTGAATTTTGCTTATACACTCTAAAAGAAGTATATACGGCCGTAAGTTCGGCCAGGCCGAATCTTATGTACCCTCCACCATGGATCGAATAGAAACTTCTACGAGAGACTGTCATCCACAATCGAATTACTTGGGTTGTGGTATCTTAAGCTTCTTAACATCGTTTTCTAAATTGTGAATTAGTCCATACGTGGTATATATGTATTAGACAAAAAAGGTATGTATAGGTAAGTCTACAAGTAATTACGAGTCGATATGGACTTTTGCACGGTACGCAGAGGGCCAGAATTGAAATATGGGGATCGCTTATATGGGGGCTATATACAATTATGAACTTGATATGGACCAATTTTTGTGTGATTGGGGATGGATTTATCTGAGGGCTATATATAACTATAGACCGATATGGACCTAGTTAGGCATGGTTTTTAACGGCCATATACTAGCACAATGTACAAAATTTAAACTGACTCAGTTGACCTTAGTCAAACAAAATTTTCTTTCATTTTAATATATCTATTTTTAAATCGAATCACGTTATTATAAGGAAAAAACGACTTGATAGAAAAGTTTATCGTCTTTTGGACAAAAAAAAAAAAATTATATCATAGAAACGCGTCTTCTGTGCTAAACAAAAAACGCATTCGTATTTTAAGGACATGACATGTTTGGCCTCAGAACAATCTAGTTTTTTTTTTTTTCAGTGTAACATTCGTGCAAAACTAGGTTCATATGGGTCTATAATTATATGTAGGCAACATATAAACCGATCCGAAATTTTGCTTGCGGATCCTCTTGAAAAATCAAATTTCATCCGATTCGATCAAAATTTGCTACGTGGTGTTCGTATATGGTCTCTAGCAACCATGCAAAAATTGGTCCATATCAATTCATAAATATATATCGCCCATCTAAACTGATCCCCAGATTTGGCATTTAATCTGCCTTTTTTGTCTACATACATAACAAAACACAAGTAAGCTATGTTCGTGCGAAAATTTAACTAAATTGTATTCCAAATTTTGAGATTCATTAAATTAAGGAAAATTTTCTGACAGTTTTGACAAAATTTTCTAAAGAAATATAATTTTGACTAAATTTTCTATAGATATAAAATTTTACAAAATTTTCAATAGAAATAAAATTTTTACAAAATTTTCTATATAAATGAAATTTTGACAAAATTTTCCATTGAAATAAAATTTTGACAAAATTTTCTATAGAAAAAATTTTGAAAAAATTTTCTATAGAAATAAAATTTTGACAAAATTTTCTACAGAAATAAAATTTTGACAAAATTTTCTACAGAAGTAAAATTTTGACAAAAGTTTCTATGGAAATAAAATTTTGACAAAATTTTCAATAGAAATAAAATTTTGACAAAATTTTCTACAAAAGTAAAATTTTGACAAAATTTTCTATAGAAATAAAATTTTACAAAATTTTCCATAGAAATAAAATTTTGACAAAATTTTCTATGGAAATAAAATGTTGACAAAATTTTCTATAGAAATAAAATTGTCACAAAATTTTCTACAGAAGTAAAATTTTGACAAAATTTTCTATAGAAATAAAATGTTGATAAAATTTTCTATAGAAATAAAATTTCGACAAAATTTTCTATAGAAATAAAATTTTTACAAAATTTTCTATAGAAATAAAATTTTGATAAAGTTTTCTACAAAAATAAAATTTTGATAAAATTTTCTACAAAAATAAAATTTTGACAAAATTTTTTTATAGAAATAAAATTTTACAAAATTTTCCATAGAAATAAAATTTTGACAAAATTTTCTATAGAAATAAAATTTTGACAAAATTTTCTATAGAAATAAAATTTTGACAAAATTTTCTACAAAAATAAAATTTTTACAAAATTTTCCATAGAAATAAAGTTTTTACAAAATTTTCTATAGAAATAAAATTTTGACAAAATTTTCTATAGAATTAAAATTTTGACAAAATTTTCTACAGAAGTAAAATTGTGACAAAAATTTTCTATAAAAATAAAATTTTGACAAAATTTTCTATAGAAATAAAATTTAACAAAATTTTCCATAGAAATAACATTTTGACAACACTTTCTACAAAAATAAAACTTTTACAAAATTTTCCATAGGAATAAAGTTTTGACAAAATTTTCTATAGAAATAAAATTTGACAAAATTTTCTATAGAAAAAAATTTTGGCAACATTTTCTACAAAAATAAAACTTTTACAAAATTTTCAATAGGAATAAATTTTTTACAAAATTTTCTATAGAAATATAATTTTGACAAAATTTTCTATAGAAATATAATTTTGACCAAATTTCCTATAGAAATATAATTTTGACCAAATTTTCTATAGAAATAAATTTTTGACAAATTTTTCTATGGAAATAAAATATTGACAAAATGTTATATAAAAATAAAATTTTAACAAAAAATTTCTATAGAAATAAAATTTGGACAAATTTGACAGAAATAAAATTTTGACAAAATTTTCCATAGAATTATAATTTTGACAAAATTTTCTATAGAAATATAATTTTGACAAAAATTTTCTATAGAAATAAAATTTTGCCAAAATTTTCTATGGAAATAAATTTTTGACAAAATTTTCTATAGAAATAAAGTTTTGACAAAATTTTCTATAGAAATAAAATTTAACAAAATGTTCCATAGAAATAAAATTTTGACAAAATTTTCTATAGAAATAAAATGTTGACAAAATTTTCTACAGAAGTAAATTTTTGACAATATTTTCTATAGAAATAAAATTTTGACAAAATTTTCTATAGAAATAAAATTTTGACAAAATTTTCTATAGAAATAAAATTTTGACAAAATTTTCTATAGAAATAAAATTTTGACAAAATTTTCTATAGAAATAAAATTTTGACAAAATTTTCTATAGAAATAAAATGTTGACAAAATTTTCTACAGAAGTAAATTTTTGACAAAATTTTCTATAGAAATAAAATTTTGACAAAATTTTCTAAAGATATAAAATATTGCAATTGAACTAAATTGAATTCCAAATTTTGAGATTAATTAAATTAACGAAAATTTTCTGACATTTTTGGATTTTAACTACAATTTACGAAATGCATCTGTTGAGTAGCCAACTACAACTAACTACTACAATTTAGTTTTTTTGAAATCCCACTCATGATCTTATATTACATCGATCCGGCAACTCATAGTAATTGACAACTGTCATTTGTAGGTTACGTTACGTTAGGTGTCAGCCCGATGTATCACGCTCACTTAGACTATTCAGTCCATTGTGATACCATATTGGTGAACTTCTCTCTTATCGCTGAGCTCTGCCCGATTCCATGTTATACTCAATGACAAGGGACCTCCTTTTTATAGCCGAGTCCGAAAAGCGTTGCACATTGCAATGAAACCACTTGGAGAAGTTTTGAAACCCTCAGAAATGCCACCAGCATTACTGAGGTGGGATAATCCACCGCTGAAAAACTTTTTGGTGTTCGGTCGAAGCAGGAATCGAACTCACGACTTTGTGTATACAAGGCGGGCATGCTGTGCTAGTTAGAATTGAATTGAACTTATTTGTATGTCATTGAAATTTTACTGCCATTTAGCTCACACAATTTTTGAGACCTACTTGGAATAAAGAAAAAATCGATGGGCTAGGGAAATTTGTTACAAAAATTAAAAATAAACTAAAAAAACAGAATAATTTTTTGCAATAAATATAAGTTAATTTTAGCATTAGTTTTATAACTCATTTTTCTGTGTATATACCTCATATTGACAAGCCTTCAATTTAGAAGACATTGTTAAAAAGTTTTAATATACCTCGCTATCGATGCGTGTTACCACAACCCAAGTAATTCGATTGTGGATTAGTTGAAGTCTGTCACTGGAATACATTTATCAGCCGTATTTACATATCAGTCACCCTAGATAAGCCAAATTTTGTTGAAATTGGATTTAACTATTTAAATATATGTATGTCAGGTTAAATCCATAGTACCTATTATGACAATTTATTAACCATTCGATATCCCAGCCCTTTGGTCAATAAAAACCCTCCACCAATTGGCATAGTATTTTATTATATTTTATAAAAATTTGTTATTATAAACATAGCAGGTTCTTGTTGCGATTAATCCATGTTACTATTACCAGCTTTACAAAAACAGAAATAAAGCCAAACTAGCTCGTATTTTTTTTTTTTTTTTTATTTGAAATTACACAAAGCCTATATGTTGTAGCACATGGACAAATTACAGAACATAAGCTCTTTGCTGTCGCCAGAACATAAATAATTTTATTTTAATATTAGGTGAAAAAAAAAAAACAATGAAACAAATTAGAAATAACATCAATTGCATCAGAGAGTAGACCACAGACCATTTTAAACATTTAATTCGTACATTGCAGTTTATTATGTATAGGGACATACTTTAAATTTTGGGAAAACTTTAGTAATGCCTTGTGGGTAGATATCGGCCATTGCATCTTTCGAAATATTTTGAATTGGTTCATTGGAATTATTAAATGTATGTAGTGAAGACTGAGTACTGTCCCCAAAGGAGAGGTGACTAACGAAATTGATACCTTTTTCCCAGCAACTGAAAATCATGCTTTAAAGGTTAAAGGATCGCTTATTGAGTGTATCGCCTTAAAACGGAATTTTGGATTGCTCCAAGTGGTTCCTGTAAATTTGAAGTCAATTAAATAAAATAATTTTTGTAAACATGTGAGTAAAGTAGAAAGTTGGGCGGGCCGACTATATCATACGCTAAACCACCTCTACCGAATTAGTAAACATAAGCATTTTTGGGGTATCATTGAAATGGGTTTGAGAAACAAACCGTACTTTATAGCTTAAGAAAATTAAGGGGTACAATTCAATTCATTGTATTCATCCAAAATTTCATAGGTTTAGAAATAGTATTAAAGACTATTTTGGAGATTTTATCAATAAGATATTGCAACAAATAAATACTATATTTAAATTTTTGCTAACTTATTTAATATATTATATATTAATTGAATTAAATTCGATTTTGTAGGCAAAAGTGGAAAAAACATTAATTTAAATTACAGAGAAGGGGTTAAGAATTAGCGTAAGGGTAAAGGTGAATATAGATAAATTATTTTGAAAAGCAAAATAATTTATTATATATCATTTACTTAAAGCTTGGTGATGTCATAGTTTGGAGGAGGAATTACTATGATTCTAAACAATCTCTCATAACATCGTAAGGAGAGTCTATTATTTTGTTGAAGATATTGGTACTTTGTCTATCTAAGTATTCTGTAAAAAGTTCATATCTTATTTCATTATGCAGATGAAAAGTTGAATATCTCCATGGGTTGTTGTTTATCACTTTCAAACATTTTTTTTTCGTGTGGCTTTTGGAAGCATTATGCCATACAGGGGCAGCGTAGGACATAATCGGCCTTATTACACATCTGTATAATAAATTTTTATTTCTGTTATTTAGATTTGAGCGTTTATTGAGTAAAGGCCACAGAGAACGGAAGGTCTTAGTGGCTTTTGCACAGGTAGCTTCAATATTTCTCCGAAATAAAAGTTTCTCGTCCAATATAATCCCAAGGTACTTGATTTCTTTGCCAATTCTGACTTCGTTTTGATTAAAGGTAAAAGGCCGTTTTGGGAGTTGTTTCGGTGACTTGTTGAATGGAAAAACAAGTATATACGGCCGTAAGTTCGACCAGGCCGAATCTTATGTACCCTCCACCATGGATTGCGCAGTAACTTCTACGGTAATCCACAATTAAATTACTTGGGTTGCGGCTGATTGTAAGGCATCTTAAAACTTCTTAACATCATCTTCTAAATTGTAAGTTAGTCCATGCATATATCCCAAAAGAAAGGTCAATTAAATACGTATAAAGAAAGCAAGGTCGATTTAATACGTATATATTCAGATTTTGACCGGTATATATATGGAAGAAATAATTACGAACCGATTTTAACTTTTGTACGGTAATTATAGAGCCAGAATTAAAATATCGGGGTCACTGTATATGGGGGCTATATATAATTATAAACACGAGTCTACCAAAAATGGCAGATTTTTTACAGTTTGGTAGAATTCTTGAAGTTTTGGAAGATTTTGCAAAATATTCCTCTCCAACTATGGAATCATAAATTTTCTATAGAAATAATATATTTTCTATAGAAAATTTAGAAATAATATCTTAACAAAATTTTCTATAGAAAAAAAAAATTTTTTTTTGACAAAATTTCCTAAAGACATAAAATGTTGACAATATTTTCTATAGAAATAAAATTTTGAAAACATTTTCTGTAGAAATATAAAAATTTCTATGGCAATAAAATTTTAGATTATTTTTGGCTCGAGTGGCAATCGTTTTCTTGGGGATCGGTTTATTGGGGGGGCTATATATAATATAGATCGATACGGACCAATTTTGGCATGGTTGTTATCGGCCATACACATAGCATACATAGCGAAATGTACCAAATTTCAACCGGATCGGATGAATTTTGCTCCTTCAATAGGCTCCGAAGGTCAAATCTGGGGTTCGATTTATATGGGGGCTATATATAATTATACCAATGTGGTATCACAATGGACTGAATAGTCTAAGTGAGCCTGATACATCGGGCTGCCACCTAACCTAACCTATATATAATTATGAACCGATGTGGACCAATTTTTGCGTGGTTGTTAGATACCATATACTAACACCATGTAACAAATTTCAACCGGATCGGATGAATTTTGCTCCTCCAAAAGGCTCCGCAAGCCAAATCTGGGGATTGGTTTATACACGCAGGGAAGGAATATGATCACCTCAAACATGTTTCAAGAGCAAAATGTTATTTTTGTATGGTGACCATGTAACATGTTTGTCATTAAAATGTTATTTTCTCGTCAAATATAACCTGCTTGCCGAAATCAGATACATAATTTCAGAGAAAATAACATGGTTGCGAAAACCATGTTACGTGGTCACCACCCAAAAATAACATTTTGCTCTTAAAACATGTTTGACGTGATCATATTCCTTCTCTGAGTGTATGGGGGCTATATATAAGTATGAACCGATGTGGACAATCTTTTGCACGGTTGTTAGAGGCCACATACCAATACCATGTACCAAATTTCAGCCAGATCGGGTGAAATATGCTACTCTTAGAGACTCCACAAGCCAAATCTGGGGGTCCGTTTATATGGGGGCATACGTAAAAGTGAACCGATATGGCCCATTTGCAATGCCATCTGACCTACATCAATAACAACTACTTGTACCAAGTTTCAATAGCTTGTTTCGTTCGGAAGTTAGCGTGATTTCAACAGACGGACGGACGGACATGCTTAGATCGACTCAGAATTTCACCACGACCCAGAATATATATATATACTTTATGGGGTCTTAGAGCAATATTTCATTGTGTTACAAACGGAATGACAAAGTTAATATACCCCCATCCTATGGTGGAGGGAATAATAATGGACTGGGTTTCCCCATGATTAATTTCGATTTTCCATTTTTGAAAATAATTGTAACAAGTTTTTTTACACCGCTTTCTGACAGATTTTTAAGTAGCAGTTTGGGTATTTTGTCAAATCCGGGAGGGGTACTTTTAATTAAGTTTTGCCGGTAAAATAGACTCAGGAGGGGATTCTGAGCCGGTTTAGGGTATAAAAATTAAATCGATGTTTTTTTGTGAAATATTCAACCACCTCTCCTGAAAGTTGTTAACTAAATCCAAGAATTCATGTTGATTTTTAAAAAGTCGGACAAATGTCGAAACTATCGTCAAATTTAGATGTTTTTCGCATTGGCTACATTTGGCACGAGTTATGGTATTCAAATGATCGAAGACGCCAGTTAGGTTGTGGACGCGAGGTTATCCACAAGCGCAAAAATTTAACGGATTGATATTCCGAGATTTTAATGGTAATTGTGGCTTAAAAATGAAGTGAGGAATCTGTTTCTTAAGTCATTCTTGGCAGACAGCATGCAAAGGAAAAAACGTTTGAAAAACTTGTACCGAAAACTTTTTTCTTTTGTTAGTATTTGTTGATTTTTTTTCGAAAATTTTAAACTTTTATCACCAAAAAAATTCTTTTGTTAATTTTTTTTCCAATACAAAAAATTATGTTTGATTCAACAACAGAGTCTATTTCGTTTATATCAAATACTGTTCTCTTCTTACTAGGATTTTAATAAGTCACATTTTACAGTTTCATAGTACAAATTTAATATGGTAGTATGTAATGTTGACCAAAAACTTGTTGGTGTTCGGTCGAAGCAGCGATCGAACCCACGACCCTTGGTATATAAGGCGAAGGTACTAACCATTGCTCCACGGTGCCCAACTAAATGTATGTTTCTTTTAAATAAAGTCTGTTTAATCGGCTCGTGGGCGCCGAAAACTATACTATATAAATATAACTGTTTGACTGTTGATGACAATAACATCTACGTATCCCAGTGGATAGTGTGTTGGCTTACCAATCGTATGGTCGGCGGTTCGATTCTCCGTCTAGGTGAAAGGTAAAATTTAAACAAGTATATACGGCTGTAAGTTCAGCCAGGCCGAATCTTATGTACCCTCCACCATGGATTGCGTAGGAAATTCTACTAAAGACTGTCATCCACAGTCGAGAGAGGCAGAAGTGAAATATCAGTTTATATGGGGCCTTTATACAATTACGAACCTATATGGTCCAATCTTTGTGTGATTAGTACCAAATTTAAGCAAGATCAAATAAAATTTGCTTATCTAGTAAGAAATAAAATCTTGGGATCGGCTTATCTGGGGATCGGTTTATCCATACATAACTGTGGACCGATATGGCCCACGTTTGGAATGGTTGTTAGCGACCATTAACTAACACAACGTACCAAATTTCAGCTGAATCGGATGAAATTTGATCCTCCAATAAATTTGCTCTTCCAAGTGGCTCCCGAGGTCAAACCAGGGGATCGGTTTATATGGGGGCTATGTATAATTATGGACTGTTAGATACCATATACTAGCACCACGTACCAAATTTCAACCGGATCGGATGTATTTTGCTCCTCCATGAGGCTGCGGACGTCAAATCTGGGGATCGGTTTATATGGGGTCTATATATAATTATGGACCGATATAAAAAAATATTTGCATGGTTGTTAGAGACCACATACTAATATAACGTACAAAATTCTAACCGAATCGGACAAAATTTGCTCCTCCAAGAGTTTCCGGACGTCAAATCTGGGGATCGGTTTATAAGGGGTCTATATACAATTATGGACCTATTTGGACCAATCTTGGCATAGTTGTTAGATACCATATACTTACACCACGTACTAAATTTCAACCGTATCGGATGTATTTTGCTCGTCCAAAAGGCTGCGGACGTCAAATCTGGGGATCGGTTTATATGGGGGCTATATATAATTATGGACCGATATGAATAAATTTTTGCATGGTTCTTGGAGACCATATACTAATATAACGTACAAAATTTTAACCGAATCGGACCAAATTTGCTCCTCCCAGAGACTCCGGACGTCAAATCTGGGGATCGGTTGATATGGGGTTTGTATATAATTATGGACCAATATGGACCAATTTTTGCCTGTTTGTTAAAGACCATATACTAACACCATTTACCTAAATTTCAGCAGGATCGGATGAAATTTGCTTCTCTTAAAGGCTCCACAAGCCACATCTGGAGAACGGTTTATATGGGGGCTATATGTAATTATGGACCGATGTGGACCAATTTTTGCGTGGCTGTTAGAGACCATATGCTAACACCATGTATCAAATTTCAGGCGGATCGGGTGGAAATTTTAGACAAACAAAATTCGTTTCTCATTTGCTTTTCGCTGTATGGAAGTGTATTTGGAAGAAAAGTATATACTTTTTGTGATGAACGGTTATTCTTTTCCAGGATGTAAAAAACAATTTCGTGGGTTCGATCCCTGCTTCGACCAAAGTTTTTTTTTTGTTCTTTTTTTTACATATATTCCAAATATGTTCGGAAGATTCCGAAAAAAATGTTCAACATTACATTCTACTATATTAAATTTTTACTATGAACTGTAGAATGTGTCTTATTAAAGACCTAAAGTCAGAAAAGAACAGTGTTTGATATAAACGAAATGGACTGTGTTGTTGGTTCAAAAATAACTTTTTTTATTGAAAAAATAAAAATTTTGTAACAAACGAAATTTTTTGGTGATAAAAGTGTATACTTTTCGAAGCAATTCAAAAAATTCTAAGAAAAGAAAAACGTTTTCGGTACACATTTTCCAAACGTTTTTTTTTCTTTGCGTGTACTGTAGTTCATTCTTACTATCTTTGGGAATCGTATGAAATTTTTCTTTTGCTTTACTTCATATTGAACTTACGTGTACGGCTTTATACTCAAGTTTAGTTCATAGAATGTTTGAGGCGTACTTAGTTTAACTATGGAAAATTTTTTCGGTGTAAGAGACTCCATATCTCACATTATATTGCAATATGGATCAAACATTTCAATCCACTATATCTTTGTATGTGAAAATTTAATTAAGTCTAACATATGTATATAAAATTTTCTTTTATTATCACTACAGCCCATATTAAATATATCGCAAAGCTATGGAAAAATATTTGCTTAAATATATTAAGAAATACCTAAATTAAATATATTTCATTTTAATTTGCAGAGATATAAATCTTCAAATCCATATGAGAAACAATTTTTTTTTTCATTTTGTTTACTTTTTTTGACATCAAAAAAGAAAACTTGTTTCATTAAAACATAAATTGAATAGTCATTTTAAAAGAATAAACAGAAAAATTCTCATACATAAACAAATCAAGACTTAAGGATTTGCTGACAATCCTTAAAAATTGATATTAAGAAAAAATATTTTTCAAAGAGTATTTAAAGAATAGAAAGTCTACCCGGTTCCTGTTGCCCTTATAGATGTATGTGAATCTCTTCTTTTCTTACCACAGAAGAGATTGTCGAAAGCTGTATTCATTCAAGCAATTTGCTTAAGTAACAAATTTAAATATTTGTAATTTATCTTGAAGAACAATCTTTCTACAGAATCGGTCATAGTAACATGCCAAAACACAAATTTCTATATTCTAAACCCAAAGTAACAATAACAGCAACAACAACAAACCGAAGAACAACAATCGAAAGTGGGGTTTTGTTGCTTTTAAATCCTAACTGACATTTGTTATATGTGTGGCCAGCAGTAATGCCAACAGCAGTAGCAGTAAGGATATAACCAAGAAGAATAACAAAACCGATATATACTAACAGTATAACAAATTGCCAATTGGGTTATGAAGAAAACCTTACTATGGGAAAATGTCTTTGTCTTTGCTGTTGCGAAAAGAGAATTCAAAGTATTAGGATTATATTTTTCAAGGTGAGTGAGTTGTGGAAGTTATGCTTTAGTATACATGAGCCTGATTTAAGTTTTAGTCTCAACCTCGCAATACAAGGCCATAATGTCAGTAACTTCGAATAACGTTGAATATGACAACATTCAACCAAAATTTGTTAAAACTAATCTGCAACATATTTTAGTATTTCTATACCCTAAACACCATAGTGGTCAGGGTATAATAACTGTGATCTGCCAAAAATGTGCCTATCAGAAACATTGATTTTATAACCCATAAAATATATACCGATCGACTCAAAATCACCTCTTGAATCGATCTAGCGTCCTTGGCGACCGTACGTCTGTCCATGTATTTCCGGTCGCAAGTTTTTTTATATCCTCCACCATAGGATGGGGGGTATACTAACTTTGTCATTCCGTTTGTAACACATCGAAATATTGCTCTAAGACCACATAAAGTATATATATTCTGGGTCGTGGTGAAATTCTGAGTCGATCTAATCATGTCCGTCCGTTCGAACAAAACAAGCTATTGACATGAAGTTTGGCATAAGTAGTTGATATTGATGTAGGTCAGATGGTATTTCAAATGGGCCATATCGGTTCACTTTTACGTATATCCCCACATAAAAACGGGCCCCCAGATTTGGTTTACGGAGCCTCTAAGAGAAACATATTTCATTCGATCTGGCTGAAATTTTGTACATGGTGTTGGTATATGGCCTCTAATAATCATGCAAAAATTGGTCCACGTCGGTCCATTATTATATATAGCTCCCATATAAACCGATCCCCAGATTTGGCTTGTGGAACCTCAAAGAAAAGCAAATTTCATCCGATCCGGCTGAAATTTGGTACGTTGTGTTGGTATAAAGTCTCTATCAACCATGCAAAAATTGGTCCCCGTCGGTCCATAATTATATATAGCTCCCATATAAACCGATCCCCAGATTTGGCTTGCGGAACCTAAAAGAGAAGCAAATTTCATCCGATCCGGCTGAAATTTGGTACATGGTGTTGGTATATGGCCTCTAATAATCATGCAAAAATTGGTCTATATATAAACCGATCCCCAGATTTGGCTTGAGGAGTCTCTAAGAGAAGCAAATTTCATCCAATCCGATTGAAATTTGTAGCATGGTGTTAGTATATGATCTTTAACAACTGTGCCAGAATTGGTCCATATCGGTCCATAACTATATATAGCCCCCATATAAACCGTTCTCCAGATTTGACCTCCGAAACCTCTTGGAGGAGCAAAATTCATCCGATCAGGTTCAAATGTGGTCTCTAACATCCATGCAAAAATTGGTCCACATCGGTTCTCAATTATATATAGCCCCCATATAAACCATTCTCCAGATTTGACTTCCGGAGCCTCTGGGAGGAGCAACATTCATCCGAATCGGTTCAAATTTGGAACGTGGTGTTAGTATATGGTCGCTAACAACCATACCAAAATTGGTCCATATCTGTCTATAGTTATATATAGCCGATCTCCAATCACACAAAAATTGGTCTATAGAAATTGTTTTTTTTTTTTTAATTTCATTTCTATAGAAAATTTTGTCAAAACTTTATTTCTGTAGAAAATTTTGTCAAAACTTTATGTCTATAGAAAATGTTGTCAAAATTTTATTTCTATAGAAAATTTTGTCAAAATTTTATTTCTATAGAGAATTTGTCAAAACTTTATTTCTATAGAAAATTTTGTCAAAATTTTATTTCTATAGAAAATTTTGTTAAAATTTTATTTCTACAGAAAATTTTGTTAAAATTTTATTTCTATAGATTTTTTGATTTAATATATATAACGTATGGACTTGCATACAATTTAGAAGACGGTGTTAGAAGGTTTTAAGATACCTTGCCATCGCCAAGTGTTACCGCAACTTAAGTAATTCGATTGTGGATGGCAGTGTTTTGAAGAAGTTTCAATGCAATCCATGGTGGAGGGTACATAAGCTTCGGCCTGGTCAAACTTACGGCCCTATATACTTGTTTTCTGAATGCAATAGATCAAGATGCTTTTATAAGCTTGTAAACATCAAAATGAACTGGCACTGGAATAAATTTGTCAGCTGTAAAAAGAGAGGTTTAGAATTTTCGAAATTATTAAGTTGGTTGCAATAACTATCAATCACCCTGCATGTCAAATATACACAAATCGAAATTATTATACACTGATCACAGAATACAATGATTTCACCCACATTATGTTGGTGCATATCATTGTCGAAATGATGTAAACTAACACAAGAACATATATATAATGGAACTAAGATTTTGTTTTAGATGAGTGTCATTATATGTTGTTGTTTATAGTTTAATGTGTGTTTTTGTTGTTGTTGTTGTTACTGCTGCTATGTTTTGCAACAAAAATTGCATTTTTCTATGCCAACAAACCATTAAAGAACAAATTGAGGTTCAGATGTATGAACCATTTATAATCGCACACACACACACACACACACACACACACACACACACACACACACATTTCATCCACTTATTTACAAGCTGAACATACTATCATACAAAAAAAGAAAAACAAAAACAAACACTTATTCAAAAGAGTGAAAAACAACGCACTCACATACTCACAACAAACGAGAGAGTTGTTTGAAATGTAAGTCATGTGGTGGCGAGATGCTGGCCTCCCTTTTGTGTTGCCGAATGTTGGTTGATGTGAGTGACTGTCTCTGGGTATGTGTATGTGTGTAAGTGTGATATGTTTCTGTTTACTTAACATCATCCAGATAAAAAGCAACAACATTAGTAACAACAAAAACAACTTGTATGATATGCTTTTCATTGCTCTCATTCAGGTCTCCAGTTATTTATTTTTGTTTTGTATTTTTTTCTCCTGCTCTTTCTTCTTTTGCTATTGCACTCCTTCGAGCTATTCAAGTGTTTATGAGAACTTTTCAATGCAAGGCAAATGAGAAATGCTCCAAAAAAAAAACCGAACATAAAGGAAAATAAAGAAAAACATATAAAGGGAAAAATATGAAAGGGGGGAAATGAACATTTTGATGGAATGAGACTGAAGATATAGCTTAAACACACACACACATACACTTACATACGCTATATACGTATGATTTCATATGGAGTATGTTTGTGTGTTGGTTGGTTTGTTTGTTTGTTTCTGTGCTAATGTAGTCCAATGTGTTATAGAATAGAAACCTATTTTCATGCCATCACCCTAAAGGGTATAATCCTTATGTTTTATAGCCACAGTGCTTTTGTCATTCCTAATATGACACATTTGCCTAGAGGCATAAATATGTATGTATGAATTTCTTATGGACCCAAAACAACTACGCCACAAATTTAGTAAAATTCTTAAAACATAATACAATAGAAATTGTGATAAGAGAATTTGTTCTCTTGAATTTTGATTAGAACAAATATGAGCTCCAAATTGGTCCTGGATAAACTTCATTTGTCTGTGCAATCAAATAATTTTTTATCATTTTATAATGTTGGACTAGATTTGTGCAGATATCCACTCAATTTATTTTATTGATAGTTCTAGGCTATCCCATTTTAATAAGCATAAAAGAAAAAGATTGTGGATTATAGTTCTTAGGTCCAGAAAAATAGAAACAGAGATGATTAAAACCGAAAAAACTTCCAATCCATTTCCATGGTCACAAACGAGTAACAAGTGTTGATACCAATTTCCAAGGACTCTGGTGAATAAAAAGCGCCATAGATGAATGAAATAAAAAAAGATTTAGAGAAAATTTGGTAATCTTTCGTAATGGGTAATACTTTCTGTGATCTATCCATTCCATATAAAAGACTCAATTTTGCAAGTGAAAATATATTTTACATCTAGACATTAGAGTTAAATGTGAATAGATTCATTACTGCCCGATGTTACAATGTTTTGCCTTCGCTATCATTCTAAGTTGAGTTTCAACACTATATGAACGTAATAGAGTTGTGAACGTAAGTAATAATTTACTCACGCTCACGCATACTCACGACAGAAACAGTTTATTCACGTACGAAAATTTTTTAAAGACTCACGGTCAGAGATGCTCCGAATGGCCATTTTAGTAACCTTAAGTATGTAACAGGTTGGCTGATAAGTCCCCGGTCTGACACATCTATGTGTCGCTAGTATTAAATGCATGTTATTTTTATATAGTACCAACCTTCAAATGATTCGTGTCAACATTTGACGTCTGTAACTCAATTAGTTTGTGAAATAGAGCGTCTTTTGTGAAGCAACTTTTGTTATTGTGAAAAAATGAAAAAAAAAATGAATTTCGTATTTTGATAAAATATTGTTTTCTGAAAGGGGAAAAATCCGGTGGAAGCAAAAACTTGGATTGATAATGAGTTTCCGGACTCTGCCCCAGGGAAATCAACAATAATTGATTGGTATGCAAAATTCAAGCGTGGTGAAATGAGCACCGAGGACGGTGAACGCAGTGGACGCCCGAAAGAGGTGGTTACCGACGAAAATATCAAAAAATCCACAAAATGATTTTGAATGACCGTAAAATGAAGTTGATCGAGATAGCAGAGGCCTTAAAGATATCAAAGGAACGTGTTGGTCATATCATTCATTAATATTTGGATATGCGGAAGCTCTGTGCAAAATGGGTGCCTCGCGAGCTGACATTTGAGCAAAAACAACAACTTGTTGATGATTCTGAGCGGTGTTTGCAGCTGTTAACTCGTAATACACCCGAGTTTTTCCGTCGATATATGACAATGGATGAAACATGGCTCCATCACTACACTCCTGAATCCAATCGACAGTCGGCTGAGTGGACAGCGACCGGTGAACCGTCTCCGAAGCGTAGAAAGCCTCAAAAATCCGGCCTCTGTTTTTGGGATACGCATTAGATAGGGTCACGAAAAAAAGTTGTTGCGGTCACCCCCCAGTTTTGTAGCATATTCGACGACAATTTCAGAACACCAAAACTTTTTTTTCCGTGCACCCTACGACCCCCCGAAATACAATTTATTGTGCTGTGTCGTCATTTGAAGTCCGATCGAAAAGAAACGCATATCGTTATTCGTGGTTGATCAGGGGCTATATTTCGTGCATTGGTCATTGACTCCGACGTCAAATTTGATTTTTAATTTTTTTATTTCGCTTCGTATGATGCCCATTTCTGATAACCATTATAAAGATCTTAAAAAAATATGAAACTTTTGCCTACTGTTTTAAAATTCTAACAATCACTTTCGCTACATGATTTTTTAAGTCTGTCCATACTTTTGTGAGAGAAGGCTGTTGATAGTATTTGAAAAAAGTGAAAACAACAGCCTTCTCTCACAAAAATATGGACAGATTTAAAAAATCATGTAGCGAAAGTGATTGTTAGAATTTTAAAACAGTAGGCTCTCAAATTGTACAAGCAAAAACACATGCACTTTGCATAACGCAGAAAATGACGTAGTGCAAACAACGAGAATGTATGCAAAGGTACCGTTAGAAATTTACAGATAAACAGGTTTTGTGTTCTAAATGCCTTATAAATTAATTTCGTAGATGTGAATAACGATGTGCATGTGGTTTCGATCGGACATCATGACAGCACAGCAAAAACTATTTGGTGGTGTGTAGGGTGACCTATTGACTTTTTAAAATCTCTGTAACTTTTTTGCTTATGAATATAAGTAAATACTTCAAAAGCAAAAGTTTCATATTTTGTTAAGATCTTTATAATGGTTATCAGAAATGGGCATCATAGGGGTATACGAAGCGAAATACAAAACAAGTAAGGAAAGTCTAAAGTCGGGCGGGGCCGACTATATTATACCCTGCACCACTTTGTAGATCTAAATTTTCGATACCATATCACATCCGCCAAATGTGGTGGGGGCTACATATAAAGGTTTGTCCCAAATTCATACATTTAAATATCACTCGATCTGGAAGAATTTGATAGACTTCTACAAAATCTATAGACTCAAAATTTAAGTTGGCTAATGCACTAGGGTGGAACACAATTTTAGTAAAAAAATATGGGAAACATTTAAATCTGAAGCAATTTTAAGGAAACTTCGCAAAAGTTTATTTATGATTTATCGCTCGATATATATGTATTAGAAGTTTAGGAAAATTAGAGTAATTTTTACAACTTTTCGACTAAGCAGTGGCGATTTTACAAGGAAAATGTTGGTCGAAATCAGAAAAACATATATATGGTAGCTAAATCTAAATGTGAACCGATGTCAACCAAATTTGGCACGCATAGCTACAATGCTAATTCAACTCCCTGTGCAAAATTTCAACTAAATCGGAGTTAAAAATTGGCCTCTGTGGTCATATGAGTGTAAATCGGGCGAAAGCTATATATGGGAGCTATATCTAAATCTGAACCGATTTCAACCAAATTTGGCACGCATAGCTACAATGCTAATTATACTCTCTGTGCAAAATTTCAACTAAATCGGAGCAAAAAATTGGCCTCTGTGGTCATTTGAGTGTAAATCGGGCGAAAGCTATATATGGGAGCTATATCTAAATCTGAACCGATTTCAACCAAATTTGACACGCATAGCGACAATGCTAATTCTACTCCCTGTGCAAAATTTCAACTAAATCGGAGCAAAAAATTGACCTCTGTGGGCAAATGAGTGTAAATCGGGCGAAAGCTATATATGGGAGCTATATCTAAATCTGAACCGATTTGGCTGATATTTTGCAAGTTTTTCGAAACTCATAAAATATTCGGATGTACGGAATTTTTTTCGTCTTTGAGTCGAAACAGGACCCTATACCAAATTTTAGGACAATCGGACTAAAACTGCGAGCTGTACTTTGCACACAAAAATACATCAACAGACAGACAGACGGACAGACAGACAGACAGACAGACAGACAGACGGACATCGCTAAATCGACTCAGAATTTAATTCTAAGACGATCGGTATACTAAACGATGGGTCTCTGACTTTTCCTTCTTGGCGTTACATACAAATGCACAAACTTATTATACCCTGTACCACAGTAGTGGTGAAGGGTATAATAAAAATCAAATTTGACGTTGGAGTCAAAAATGAACAATGCACGAAATATAGCCCCCGATCAACCACGAATAACGATATGCGTTTCTTTTCGATCGGACTTCAAATGACGACACAGCACAATAAGTTGTATTTCGGGGGGTCGTTGGGTCCACGAAAAAAAAAGGTTTTGGTGTTCTGAAATTGCCTTCGAATATGCTACAAAACTGGTGCGGTGACCGCATCAACTTTTTTTTTCCTTTAGGCCGTGACCCTATCTAATGCGCATGGAATAATTTTTATCGATTATCTTGAGAAGGGAAAAACCATCAACAGTGACTATTATATGGCGTTATTGGAGCGTTTGAAGGTCGAAATCGGGAAAAACGGCCCCATATGAAGAAGAAAAAAGTGTTGTTCCACCAAGACAACGCACCGAGTCACAAGTCATTGAGAACGATGGCAAAAATTCATGAATTGGGCTTCGAATTGCTTCCCCACCCGCCGTATTCTCCAGATCTGGCCCCCAGTGACTTTTTCTTGTTCTCAGACCTCAAAAGGATGCTCGCAGGGAAAAAATTTGGCTGCAATGAAGAGGTGATCGCCGAAACTGAGGCCTATTTTGAGGCAAAACCGAAAGAGTAGTACCAAAATGGTATCAAAAAATTGGAAGGTCGTTATAATCGTTGTATCGCTCTTGAAGGGAACTATGCTGAATAATAAAAACGAATTTTGAGAAAAAAATGTGTTTTTCTTTGTTAGACCGGGGACTTATCAGCCAACCTGTTATATACAGCATTTTTTTGGCCGAGTCAAGAGCTGTTTGTTTGTGAAGACTGCAAAAATCCACAGCGTTTTTCGAGCTATAATAATAATAAGTTTGTCATTTCGTTTGTTACTCATCGAATAATCGATTTCTGGTTATATAAAGCATATATCATGGAGAAATTCTAAGACAATATACCCATGTCTGCCTGTCTGTCCGTTGTAAGCACGCTGCAGCATACAGTAATAGAGCTATCGTCCTGAAAGTTGGCCTAGTTTCGTTTTTGCTTGTAAAGTTGGAAAATTGACATATTGGTTCAGTTTTTAATGTAGCCCCAAATAAACCGACCACTCTATTTTTTACAAACCGTAGTTTTTATGCGATTTGGTGAGTATTGGTTAATGTTTCGGTACTTTTTGAACTATTAGACAGGACAATTTCCCCCCGATTTACCCGAATATCTAGATGTATTTTAGGCCAATATATAAGTGTACTAAAGGTTGTGTTTATCGGTATATGTTTTGGTATAGTCCCCATATAGCCTGATATCATGATTTGATTTCTTGGACTTCTAAATATCGCAATCTTCATATGATGTGTTTGAAAATGATAATCTGGAGATATTTTAGGTGTGTAAGTAAGTGTTTCGAAGATTATGTGTATCAGTCCCTGCTTCGGCATAGGCACCATATACTGCGGTCTTCCGTTTGGACTTCTTGAGCGTCTAGACATTTCAAATTTTTATACGATTCAAAATATATATGCATTTAGGGTCCATAAACAGGTGTGAGACCGATCTTCCATTCTTAGTTCTGAGGCTTCTAGGCACCGCAGTTTTTATAGAATTTGCCTGAAATTTGAAATGTAGAGGCATTTTAGGTAAATAAATAAGTGTGCTGGAGATGGTGATATGATATTTAAATTCCCCATCACAATGGACTGAATAGTCTAAGCGAGCCTAAATTCACAGGCTACCACTATACCTAACCTAACCTATAAAATTCGCTATTCAGTCTTTTGTAGATCTGGTGACAAGAAATTAGTGGCATAATGATCCGAATTTTTTTATAGAGTATTAAAACTCCACCATACTCTTTTAGTTCATATGTTACATATTCAGGGCCGAATTAAAAAGAATAGTTATGTTAAAGAACACTTCAAATGTAATTGTTTGCCACTGTATTTAACTTATTATTGCTAAACTTATATTGTTTTTTTTTTTTCTTTCAGGTAAGCTTTAAGGTGTCATATTAAAGACGAAGAAATTTTACAGCAATTGGAGAGGTGTATTGCGAACTTACCACTAATATATTACCACTTACCACTAATATATTAAAGGGCATTAGGTAAGTTATTGCAGTTGAGGTACTTGGGTCTATACATATGTACACCGAATATGATTCGTGTCTATCCATATTTTGATATACCCTTCATATAGCCAGATCTTCCGAATTGACTTCTTGAACGTCTAGACATCCGAATTATTATACAATTTGCCTAAAATTCAAAATCTAGAGCTATTTGGATCAAAATATGCGTAAGGCTTCATATTTTGAAATACTTCCCATATGGGGCGATCTTCTTAGTTGACTTAGACACCCAATTTTTATCCGATTTCAAAATTTAGAGGTATTATAGGTCCGCAAAAAGGAGTAGCGAATATGGTGTCCATGTTTGGTATAGCTCCCATGTGTAAAGTTTTCCGATTTCCTTGTGTTGGTGTATATGTTTTCTTGGCAGAGTATCTGTAAAAAATCCACTAGAACTTCTTTATATTTTCAAGTAATACGTTTCAAAGGAAACCATTATAATATTTGATTCATGGTGGTGGGTATATAGGTTAAGTGGGTACCTGGGCACTATGGGATAATAGGAAATGAGAAAGCGGATGTGCTGTCTAAGGAGGGTGCTCGTGGAACGTACAACGTCCTAGCGGACGTTTTCCCTCCACTATCTTCTTATCATTACAGGATAGAGGTTAAATATGATGAGCAATGGCGAAGACGCTGGGTCTCTTCGGATAGCTGCGAGCAAACCAAGTTGATATCGGATGAAAAGAAACGTAGGAACTGTGAAATTTTGTTGTCGATGAACAGAGAGGAATTACGGCCATTGATTGGTATCATAACAGGACACAACTTGGGAAACACATGGTAAGAATAGGACTTAAAGACGATGATATCTGTAGATGGTGCCTGGACCCGGAAGTTACGGAGGACTCGTACCACTTCCTGTGTCAGTGCCCAGCTTTATCCGTTAGAAGAAACAAGATACTGGGCTCCTTTTTCTTTCAGACTCTCACTGATCTGCGGGAGTGCAACTTAAGGAACATACTTGCATTCTTCAGGGCCTCTGGTTGGTTATTCTGTGATTTCTTTCAAAGAGAACGAGCAGGTGGAAGTTTCTGGGACAAAGCGGCCGCATCGGAAGGAGAAAGATTGAAAAATCACATCGAGGGATCACAATGGATCTATACTGGTCTAAGTCAATACAAGAACATTGATGTCACCCTCTACAACCTAACCTAACCTAGGTTAAGTGGCAGCCCGATTTATTTTCAGGCTCACTTAGACTATTCAGTCCATTAGGTATATAACCCACCATTGTAAATATGTGTGTGGGTTATATACCTAAGTCCGTATATACTTTTTATTTCCTCCACCATAGGATGGGGGTATATTAACTTTGTCATTCCGTTTGTAACACATCGAAATATTGCTCTAAGACCCCATAAAGTATATATATATATATATATATATATATATATATATATATATATATATATATATATATATATATATATATATATATATATATATATATATATATATATATATATATATATATAGGGTGATTTGTTAAGAGCTTGATAACTTTTTTTTAAAAAAAAACGCATAAAATTTGCAAAATCTCATCGGTTCTTTATTTGAAACGTTAGATTGGTCCATGACATTTACTTTTTGAAGATAATTTCATTTAAATGTTGACCGCGGCTGCGTCTTAGGTGGTCCATTCGGAAAGTCCAATTTTGGGCAACTTTTTCGAGCATTTCGGCCGGAATAGCCCGAATTTCTTCGGAAATGTTGTCTTCCAAAGCTGGAATAGTTGCTGGCTTATTTCTGTAGACTTTAGACTTGACGTAGCCCCACAAAAAATAGTCTAAAGGCGTCAAATCGCATGATCTTGGTGGCCAACTTACCGGTCCATTTCTTGAGATGAATTGTTCTCCGAAGTTTTCCCTCAAAATGGCCATAGAATCGCGAGCTGTGTGGCATGTAGCGCCATCTTGTTGAAACCACATGTCAACCAAGTTCAGTTCTTCCATTTTTGGCAACAAAAAGTTTGTTAGCATCGAACGATAGCGATCGCCATTCACCGTAACGTTGCGTCCAACAGCATCTTTGAAAAAATACGGTCCAATGATTCCACCAGCGTACAAACCACACCAAACAGTGCATTTTTCGGGATGCATGGGCAGTTCTTGAACGGCTTCTGGTTGCTCTTCACTCCAAATGCGGCAATTTTGCTTATTTACGTAGCCATTCAACCAGAAATGAGCCTCGGACGTAAAGCGCGAAACACATTTCGAACCGAACACTGATTTTGGTAATAAAATTCAATGATTTGCAAGCGTTGCTCGTTAGTAAGTCTATTCATGATGAAATGTCAAAGCATACTGAGCATCTTTCTCTTTGACACCATGTCTGAAATCCCACGTGATCTGTCAAATACTAATGCATGAAAATCCTAACCTCAAAAGAATCACCCTTTATATATATATATATATATATATATATATATATATATATATATATATATATATATATATATATATATATATATATATATATATAATATATATATATATATATATATATATATATATATATATATATATATATATATATGTAGGTTAGGTTAGGTTATGTGGTAGCCCGATGTATCAGGCTCACTTAGACTATTCAGTCCATTGTGATACCACAGTGGTGAACTTCTCTCTTGTCACTGAGTGCTGCCCGATTCCATGTTAAGCTCAATGACATATATATATATATATATATATATATATATATATATATATATATATATATATATATATATATATATATATATATATATATATATATATATATATATATATATATATATATATATATATATATATATATATATATATATATATATATATATATATATATATATATATATATATATATATATATATATATATATATATATATATATATATATATATATATATATATATAGCTTGATTTATTTGGTTTCTTATTCGATCTTTTTCTGTTTTAATAAAAATGCTTTATTTTGTCAAGCTTGAGATCTGTTTTGTTTTTATTCTTTTCAATTCATCCGTCCTAATATTTCGCAATTTTCTTTGAATTGCTTCATCAGAGGTGTATGATCTATAAACATTTGTTATAATATTAATTAATCAATTAAGTTTAAATTCATTAATTATCTATAAACATTTGTTATAATATTAATTAATTAAGTTTAAATTAAACAATTAATAACAATTAATATGTGAAATTTGTATTAATTGTTTAATTTAAACTTAATTAATTAATAGTATAACAAATGTTTATAGATAATTAATGAATTTAAACTTAATTGATTAATTAATATTATAACAAATGTTTATAGATCATACACCTCTGATGAAGCAATTCAAAGAAAATTGCGAAATATTAGGACGGATGAATTGAAAAGAATAAAAACAAAACAGATCTCAAGCTTGACAAAATAAAGCATTTTTATTATATATATATATATATATATATATATATATATATATATATATATATATATATATATATATATATATATATATATATATATATATATATATATATATATATATATATATATTATATATATATATATATATATATATATATATATATATATATATATATATATATATATATATATATATATATATATATATATATATATATATATATTCTGGGTCGTGGTGAAATTCTGAGTCGATCTAAGCATGTTCGTCCATTCGTCCGTCTGTTGAAATCACGCTAACTTCCGAACGAAACAAGCTATTGACTTGAAACTTGGCACAAGTAGTTGTTATTGATGTAGGTCAGATGGTATTGAAAATGGGCC